>NC_042303.1:11627752-11793597 GCF_901000725.2 Takifugu rubripes | reverse complement strand
TCCAGTGGGGCCATGACAGGAGCTGTCCTCGCTGCAAGAAGTGAGTAAACATAGAACGAGCTGCTTTCTCACTGTACAAACACAGCTCGCACAAAAGGCACCGGTGATGCTGAACAGAGGGTTAATTATTAAACAGTCAACAGATGAGCACGACTATAAATGGCTATTGGCATGGGCCGTGGAGCTCGCGGTGCCAGAACACGGTTAGAACTTTTTCAAGACCCATAAAAATGCAAAACATTCGCGTCCAGATTTTACGGTTTCCCGGATGTTTGATTTACTGCACAACCAGCGTCTGGTGAGAAAGATGGACACAGAAGGTTGATTTGGGCTGGTCTGTTGCAGACGGGCCTGTAGCCATGGTGGGCTCTGCAGCCATGGGGGGTATCCTCCTGGCCTTGATAGAGGGTGCCGGTATCCTGCTTACGAGGTTCGCTTCGTCACAGTTCCCCACCGGTGAGTCACTTTTAATGCAGCCTAACGACCAGAGTTCGGTGATTTCAGGCCTTTAAAGTCTTTTTTTCTCTCACTCTTTTGTCTGTTTTAAGCACCCCAGTATGCAGAGGAGCCGCCCCCGCCGGCATGCCCCCACCTTCCTTCGGTGACTACAGACAATATCAATGAGGACTGGCGCCTGCTCTTCTGTTGGGGTTTTTTGAATTCCTTGCTGATGTTTTAAAAAAGAAAAAAGAAAAAAGAAAAACGCAGACACTGAATACCGCACGTCAACCACATCCACCGTCAACGGACTCTGAAGGACAAGAACACCGTGACCCAAACACAGACCTGCCAGTTAGTCGCTCTCCACGCAGCCACGTGCGCGTGCTCCATCACAATGTGGTCGGGTACAGCCGTGTTAGCAGCCCAAGTTTGTGTGGAGCTGAGTTAAAGGGGATTCGGAGCAAAAAGCTCTTTGGAAGGTGTTGAATCTATCAAAAAGGCGTCACAGATAGAATCTCAGTTACTATGTGTAAGTGTGGTTATGTATATAAAGTCTTTCCACTTATGTTCAGTTATATTGTTCCTCGTTTGCCTTAATACTCGGCTTGGGCTGGCCACAAACATCTGGATCACTTTGATTTTCCTCAGTTATGAAAGCAAGCACCTCTCAGATACAGTGCTGTTGCTTTGTCATCAGCTTTGTATTTTAAGTGATTTATTTATTTTAGATTGTAAAGATTTCTATTTTACGTGACTGCTTTTACATTCAACACGGGTGTGTGCAGAGGTTTGACCAAGGTTGGGTAGAAAATGATCAAAGAAACTCAAGCAAGGGATTGCTAATTACTGTCTGTGTAACAGATTGTGCAAAGGTACAATAAATGATTTAATTGTACCGGCTGAAGCTTTTTTGTTCAATCGGTTTCCAGTGATTTTTTTTACCCATTTTTTATGCAAGTGACAACATTCGACCACTAGGTGGCGGTGCCCGCAAACGCCAGCTGTGCGACGCTTGGCGCAAACGAGTGCGTAAAAGTAGCATTGGGAAGCACTTAAAGTACACACCCTTGCACGTTTGTGTCATACACCTGCCACCTCTGGCTCTCATGACTAGGACTCCACGTTAGGGCCACAACACGCACAACACTGACTGCGCGCCTGACTCAGATTTTAAGTAATTTAAGGCGAATTTAACTTCACCAGCTTGAAACGTGGCGTGAGGGATTGTCCGTTTTGTACAGGCTTGGGTCACAAAAACACCTGATGGATCCCTCCAACCTTTCTGCCCATTTCGCCACACACACACACGCACACACACAAAAGAGCCTGTTATGGTATATACTAAATGCACGCCGATACAAGAAAAAGCATAAAAAGAAATGAGTGATTCTGATAATGGAACTACAATTGAATCCCAAATCATATTTGTGTCTATTTTAAACAAAAAAAAAAACAATCCTAGCATTTCTTGTTGGTTATTTGCATTTATTCCACGCAACATTCGATCAGCCCGCACGCATCTTTAAACCGCACAAAGGAAGGTTAAACGCGTCTCGGCGAGCCGCGCGTCCCGTTATCACGCAAACGCTGGCGGACGCGGAGCGGGTGCGTGTCATGCCCTTTTAAGAAGAAGAAGAAAAAAAAAGAGAAACAGCGGTGACGTCTGCTGCGCACACAGGCCGGAGGCGAACTGACACTTGCGGAGCGGCGACAGACAGCGAGCGAGCGAGCAACGGTGAGTGCGGACGCCGAACTTTAGCGGGCGCCCCGAGCGCCCACGGAGCTCCGCGGCTTCTGGAGCGCGTCGCCGCGTCACTTTGCGGGCGTCGATCACAGGCGGCGGGGTTTTTCGCGGCGTGTCCCGCGTACGTGGGGATGGGGGGAATGAAAAGAATGCAGCGCAAGTAGGAGACGGGAGTGAGCACTCCCATTTTAGTCAAGGCCGGGCGGAAGGGCAGGTAACGTTAGCAAGCGCTTGCGCCTTCCGCTAGCGAATGCACCGCGCTGCATGCAGATTCCCAAGGTTTATAGTCTCCGTTCGGAGGTTTCGCTGCGAAATGCGGTTGACTGATGAGCATTCGTGATGGGGCAGCCGTGTTTTGATTACGGGAAAGAAATGCATCGGCTAGCTAGCTCAGCGTGCTAACGGGCTAGCGGCTGTGAAGCTGCAGCCAAAGCTAGCTAGTTAGCGGCATTTTGCTAACTAGCTTGATAACGGTACTTAGTGCAGTTGCTGTTGCGACACTGGATTGCCAGACGCTTGCCTTTATTACCTGGATTGCGGATAGTTTCAGGATTTTTATGTGTGTGGGTTACTGATTTCAAACTGAAGTTGATTGATGTTATGGCAGCTAAGGTCGCAACAGTAATTATTCGACGTGCGGTGCGAGGTAGCCGCAGCCACAGATTGTGGGGACTTAGTATGAGCAGGAGTGATAATCATATGCTCCTGCCCTCAGCAAATAAGCGGGATTTACTGTGTCACATCCTCTGGAACTGAAATGCGTTTTGTCCCGTCTCTGTCCAGAGGTTATCCTTTAGAAGTTGAGGTGTTCTGTAGTCTCAACCTGTGAAACAACCGCTTAACTTTGCTCACAGTACATCTCTGCTGTCTGTATCTTTTCCACTTAAGTGATGCATTTGCACCATTTCTACCCAAGTGATGCATTTGGATCATCAGGATTAATGCTTCACACACAGTTGCTTTTCCTGACTACACGTCAATCTGCTGCGTGCAGAGGTCCTGAAGAGGAACCGAGACTCAGAGAGACTATTTTAGCAGGCAGTTAGTCCTTTTCCATCCTGTCCGTACCGAGACGTCTTGTGCTTTGAGAAAGAGGATGTGGCTTCAAGATGGACCCCGGCCGTGGCGTTTGTCAGTTGCAGATCTGAATCCAGGCGCAGAGTTTTATGTGCCAGCCAGCAGTTTTGGTCTGAGTCAGGCATCCAGTTCCCAAGGTACCCGAAAGCAGATGTGAGTACTGAGAGGTTACTCGGGTCTTGTTTCGTGTCGCTTTAGGTTTGTCGTAGATGCCTGCAGGGATGTGGGTTGATATCAAAGCGGCAGGCAGGCGTAACGGTAAGACCGCAGGATGAGTGATTTCCACTGTTGATCTGAGTTCAGGTATCGGAATGGTTCCTGCAGGCGGGTCTCCAGCCCCCTGAAATGCAGGGTCGGGGTGACCGGACGGCTTTGTGCCTTTGAGGTGACAAAGTCATGACCCCACCGCAACAGGATGTAGTTGCATCTCATCAGCGCGAGTGTCTCTCTGAGATCAACCAACCAAGAGAAAAGTTCCTGGAACAGCATCTTTGTTGACAGCGGCGGATGTGTGGCCTTTTCAACCCCCTCCGCCCAACGCTCCAAGATGGTGCACGCGCGGCTGATGTCACTCACGCTGCTGTCCTGAGTCGGCGGCGCTGCTGTCAGATTACCTTGATCCCGCACGTCGCCGTTAAGCCGGCGAGCCGCTGCCGCCTCTCATCCCGGGTCGAGGTTGTCCAGAGACGCCGTGTGTGCTGCTCCAGCTTCCAGCCTTAGATGGATACATACTTTGCGGCCACGGAGGGACAAGGACGGCGTGACGTCACGGCGGAGCGCGCTTTCAGTGGCATGCGACCCCCCCCCTCCCCCTCTCCCCCACCACACACACACCTTATTTGCTGGGGTTACTACGAGACCCAGAAGTAGCTGCTGCAGCTTGTTTTGTTTTGTTGGGAGTGACAGTTCAGGGTGAGTGTAAGCGAGATGTCCTTAAATGGCTCTGTGTGTGTGTGTGTGTGTGTGTGTGTGTGTGTGTGTGTGTGTGTGTGTGTGTGTGTGTGTGTGTGTGTGTGTGTGTGTGTGTGTGTGTAGATGGAGTGTGAGGGTTGGAGCATCCTTCCCAGTGCTGTCAGTCATTTGGAAGCTGGTCGCCTCAACCAGGAATGAACTCGGGCGCCTTTAAACCTCCTAAACTCTTCAGGACAGAGTTTAAATGGATTATAGCTAATAAAAGGGTTTGAAGTGAGTTGTTTGGAGTTTAGCTAACTGGCCACGGCGTTGTGTAGGAGCAGATGATGCTTTTGGAATATTAATGTTGGTTCATGATCCGAGTTTTCATGAAATAGTTGTGATGTCGCTGCTTCCTGTGCAGGGTCCAACTTCTGCTTCTGAGCTCCAGAACCCTGGGAGCAGATCTTATTACTGAATGTCGTGTCTGCTGCTTTGGCCACTCATATTTCTTTTCCATTTGTCCAGTTTTTCTTTTTTTTTTCCTATTTTTTTTGCTGCGCTAAGCAGCCACAATTACAGAAATGAAGGTATTTTTTTTCAGCTTATTTTATTTTCAGAAATGGTGAATTGGATGTTTGCTTTGATGACATCACCACCTTTTAAACTTTTTTAAATAGGGGAAAAAAACAGTTTTTAGAAGAATCTGATCTCGACCTGAAATCATTTTACTGGCTTTACTGACATGAGCCGTCCCAGCAGGGGGTCAGTCCACCAGAACACTGGCGTGCGTGTACCTGACGGCGATGCCCTGGGCCTACACGGGGCATCAGGCGTGTGACGGCGTGCACGCACTCTCTGGACTCGTGAACATGAGATGCTGCGCCTGGTTTAAGCGGCGCCCTTATGCCTTCTCCTCCCGGTTGCTTAGCGTGTCTGGTGTAGCAGACCAGGAGCTCCAATAGCTCCAATAGCTCCAATAGCTCCAATAGCTCGCTCTCGTGGCGCCGCGGGTCGCTCCGTCACGGCTCGCGGCTGAAGCAGGAGGTCGTCGGCTGGCGAGTAGCTTTTGATGGGCTACATGCAGTGTTGCTCATCAGGGCCGAGGTCTCCTCTGGGAAATCCGACTTCGGTGCTAACCAAAGCCGTCACGCCTTTACGCGACACAACTTCTGGCCTCGGATCGATCTCGTGTTTAGTCACAGCAACGCGGCGCCGCGTTTTCTCGGTGAACGGGGATTGCGTAGTGACGCAGTTCCAGGAAGTGGCCACCAGGTGCTGGTGGTAAAGAAAACTGTTGTTTTAATCCTTGTTGTCCGTAAAGTGTGTTGAAAATGTGCTGAAAAAGCAGAAGAGTCGGAGCTCTCGGGTTGGAGATGGCGAGCTGGTGCGCCGGCGAGCGGAGGTCTCGCCCCCGTCAAAGTGATGTTTCTCAGGTTTCTCCACTTCCTCCCTGTGACCCGTCTCTCTTCCTTCAGCTGGTTTCTGTCATTAGTCAGAACTCGCTGTGACTGTTTTCCAGTATCAAAGACTGGGACCAGCAGTCCAGGGCGTGTTTCAGTTTGTGGAGGCCAGATGATGTCATTCAGAGGAAATCTACCAAAAACTGTATCATCTCCCCTGAGTCCCCCCCCCCACTGGAACACACTCCAGCTGGTTTGTGTTAGAGAGGGGTCACATACTCCTCACCTCCTCCACCCTGAAGCAGCTCCACTTATGGGTGTTCCCTCCATTGTTGTGCTGCTTCTTGTTCCGAACCTCCAGGAATGACTAAAATCCTTCCCTCCAGGAGTCGGGGAAAACTCCGCAGCCCGGCTTAAAAAAAAAAAACCCCTGTTTGTTTGTTGATTGAAAGCAACGTTTATTTCTTTCCCCCCTTTTTTTTAGTTGGTTTGCCCCTTTTCTCACTGGCTCCTGTTTTGATTTGACTCCAGAGCAGACTGAGGCTGTCCGGTGAAGCAAACCCGCCATGCGTGAATACAAGCTAGTGGTGTTGGGATCTGGAGGTGTGGGCAAGTCGGCTCTGGTGAGTAGTCCTTCCTTTCTTCATATCCTCTCCAGTCACCTAGTTAAGCGAAAAGACCGTTATTATTAAGTAGGAGGTGAAAATGATCGCTCAAATCCCAGTGAGCCTTCGACACAAACTGCAGGGTCTCGCGCCCCCTGCTTGATTTAACTGCTGCCAGGTACGCAGACGCTAGGCTAGGCTAATGCTTCGCTCCAGCACAGTGGCACGTTTGCACCTTAAGATTCTATCAGGTGATTCTGTCTACACTTAATCTGAACCCAGCGGAAAGCACACAGCCTCATCCAGCAGCTCAGACGTGCACTCTGTGCCACAAAGGTCTATGAAACAGATCAATAGGGGTGATTTGATTTGCATTTATAGTGGGGAGAGCCTTCTAGATTGTTTATAGATTCTCTAAGTTATTCACATGGCTACATTATTTATATAGTTCAGCGTAGGCTTTATCTTGCTGAATTGTTATTTTAAAACGCATATTATACATTTAGCTGGACTAGTCCAATGTGTGCTATCACAGCTTTTGTTAGCTAATAGAACCTGCTGGCTGAGTTTATGGCTCCCTGCCGTGGGTTGGAGGCGACTGGACTGGACTCAACTCTCCACCGTGCACATAAGTTGGTGTGAAGCCGTCTGAGGAGATGCTGAAGTCTCCATCAGTGCACGGCTGGTCGCAGTGCTCTGGACAGGCCGTCTCTCACTCTGTCCCTGCTGCCGAGGCGTCGCATCCATCTGACACTGCTGCTCCTTCTCTTCCAGACAGTTCAGTTCGTACAAGGAATCTTCGTGGAAAAGTACGACCCCACAATAGAAGACTCGTACAGAAAGGTGAGCGGTGTGGAGGGAGCTGACCGCTCACAGCTGCTCTGCGTGTTTATGCCGTTGGGTCTCTGCTGTTGGCTCATCTCTCCATCCACTCCTCTTTATTTATGCCTCTGTAACAATCGTCTTTGACTCCACTGAAGAGGATTTTAGCATCCTGAGAGTGCGGCGCGTTCCAGTTTACACATTCTGTCCGCGTTGTTTGCATCCTACGTAAGAACGCCGTCGCATCCATTGACCTGAAATTAATCTCGACATTTTCTGTCCTTTATTCTCTCTGTCGCAGCAAGTGGAGGTCGACGGGCAGCAATGCATGCTTGAAATACTCGACACGGCAGGCACAGTAAGTCAAGTCTCTACCCCTTAAATGGGACACGATGCCCATCTCTGGAAAGACAAATGGTTGGTTGATTTCAGTGATCCAGGCTGAAAGGCTGTATTTGGATAAGATGTTTGGATTCCCAGGAAATCCAGGATGACCCTCCATTCCCTCCACCCCATCGGCTTCTGAATTCCTATACGAATGTACATTGGGCTCATGCGGTCACGTTGTGGGCTGAAGCTAACTGAGTGGTTAATCATTATTTAGCTATCTTAGTATTAAGTTCAGACTGTATCAACAGCTGTGGTTTATTACCAGCGGCAAATCTCAATACAGCCATAAAATCCTAAGCTGTACTTCTGGAACGCAGGCAATATCCCAAACAGTCGTCGCCATGGCTACTGTCATGAACTGAGAAGTAGCTCTGCTCTCAGTGGTTCAGGTATGGTCCAAAGTTTGCTCGAAGAATGCAGCCGAAGCGGGTCGTGTGTATGTTCACCAAACGCGTCGCTGCTTGTTTTTAGTGGAAAATGCCGCAGCTGCGCATGTGAGCGTGCGCACGCTGCTCAGTAATGCGAACGGGACGGCAATGCATGGTGTGACCTATTCAGTAATTACATGGCGTAGTATAATATGCCAGCGGAACTCATTTCCTGTATTTATTTTCCTGCCCTGCAGGAGCAGTTCACAGCCATGAGGGACCTGTACATGAAAAATGGCCAAGGCTTCGCTCTGGTCTACTCCATCACAGCACAGTCCACCTTCAATGACCTCCAGGACCTGAGAGAACAGATTCTCGAGTAAAAGACACAGAGGACGTGAGTGAACCTTTGCTACCAGCTTGTTGCTCTCCAATTCTTCCTCATTTATGTTTTTAGCGCCTTATTTTGCTGTTTCGAGTCTCAGTTGTTCTGATTGAATTCATCCCGTGTGCAACGTGTGGTTGGGTGCTAGCATGTTTCGGAGCCTTGCTGGGTGATTTCATTGATTAACTTGATTCAGAAGCGACTCTGGCTGGTGTCAGCCAATTGGAAAAGGGGAACCGGTTGGTGTAGACGAGGCAATTCTGCACCAACAGGATGTCAGCAGAAAGCCCAGAGTTGCAGACTCGCACCGCTTCCAGCTAATCAGATCAGCACTTCTAACCAGAAGCTTTTCTGTAATTATTGAACCCAGCACGATGGCGAAACGCGTAAGATGTCTTTATTTCACCGTTAGAGCCGTTGGAATTGTCTTCAGCTACATTATTCCATATTTATGGTGAATGAAAGATGCGCGTAATCAAGTATTTATGTTGCCATCGCTGACCATCTGCTCCAGTGTTTGAGAACGGGATGACACCGCTATCGTGAACTCAAGAGTCATGTGATCGTCATAGATTGACATCAGCGATGCGTTTGGTTGGCAGTAGAAGTGCAGAAGATCGTGAACTATATGGAAGTTCCTTGGATATAGGCGTTACTACTGCACGACAGCGGCCAGCTAACCAGGCAGAGATAGCTTCACTAGATAATTTGTCGCTTCACCCTGTTTATCTTTTGTTTACATGGCTGCATTCCGGTGAGCTGATTGGTGGAGGACAGTGTAGCCGGCTGGTATGTTGCTGTGCCTCCAGGGCAGCTGATCCGGCAACACGGCTGATCTGACCCACACGGTCTGTGTTGGATACTCAGCTCAAGTCTCCACCGCTAAAAAAATAAAGTAGCAAGGCATCCAGCCTTCAATTTAGCTTTTTTTGTGTGTTATATCATTGTGTTTTGGCACCTTTTTTTTTGAAGCACATTTCCATTTATCTGGTTAGTTTCGTTGCCATTGCAAGATTGTGTTGTGGGCAGATGGTGCGTCAGCAGGATTTAAGATGCCCTTTTTTGGTGATCTCCGAAGGAGTGAATGTAACTATAACCCCTCTCTGTTGCTCTTTCCTTCCACCTCACTCTGTCTCCCCAGTCAACATCTTGAAAAGCCCTCTCACACCCACAGCAAAAGTCTCAATTAGCTTCTATAGCACCATCCTTCTTTTTCCGTCTCCTCTATCTGGGCCAGTTTCTAGCGCGGTTTCTTTTGGGGTTTTTTGTTGGTTCTTTTTTTTTTTTTTTAGTGTTTTTTTTTTTGCTCCGCGATCCTTACCTCCACCTCACCCCGGACCGGCCTTGTGGTTTCGCTGTGGTCTGGAGCTCGGAGAGGGTGATTAGCCTGTCAGAGACGTTGTGCGAGGGAAAGCCTCAGCCCATCACCGAGCTGCGAGGCTGCGGCGCTCCATTAGAGTCACTGCGGTCAGAAAGCAGAGGTTAGCATCCTGCTAGCAGATGACTCGCAGCATCACAGGTTCCTCACGATGCTAGAAAACAGTGGAGGTTCCTCTCCCTCCAGCTAACCCCCCCAGTCTTAATGCCTCTCTTAAGCACTTGCAGCTGCTGATTTAAGTCTCTACCTTTAACGACTGGAACATCTGTTTATCTTTGTTTTACAAGAATGCATGACTAGGAAATACCTTGAGAACCCGTAATGGCAAATGAACCCACGCGGAACATCAGGCCGGTTTATGTGGCTTAACCACTCGTGGCTTTTTTGTTGGTTATTTAACAGGTGAAACAGGCAGTGAAGCAGATGATGCAGGCGTGCATTAAGATTAAGATGAACTTTATTCATCCCCGTGGGGATTGAATTAAAAAAGTTTCCTGAAAACAGTTTGAACATTTAAAGCTCGAGGTGGGAAAATATTTAATTCCAACAATTCTTCGCACTTTTCCCCAGCCTCAATGAGCCTCTGCTACAGCTGTTTTCGTTCCCAGTGCCTGCACGCACCATTTACTGCCAAGCTCGCAAAACGTACAGAAGCGCTCGACGCCGCCAAGCTCAATTTAGGAAGTCTGTTAATGACTGTAAATTGAGCACGGTCGCACCAATCCTCCATCTAGTTTTCAACCCAAGTCTTAACGGGGCAGCTGACGGGATATAAAAAGCTCGTTCCCGTTAGTTCATTCCAGATTTCTTACATAAGCCCGGTCCTGTGACTTTTCCGGGCCGTCTCTATCTCGACCGGCTCGTTCCCGACTGCTTGTGACTCACCGACTCCCCTGCTCTGCGTTCCCCACATCCAGTCTGTAACCTGCCTGGGGGGCGGGACTGGACCTGTGAGAGGTCTCTACGTGGGCTGCAGGAATTCTTCAACCTCAGCTGCACATGTTTTTCCTTCCCTGTCCCGCCACCCTCCCGGCCCCGGCTTGACGTTAGCGTGAGGCGGGCGACGCCGCGGGCTCTCCCAGGACCCCTTGGGAGAAATGTCGTTCGGCGGCACGGTGCGAGAGGGGCTTGTTTGGATATCAAACATCAAGCGGCAACCTTGGCAGGGATAATCTAAACATCACAGCTTCCTGTCGTCTGCCTCGCGGCCCAGAAAATGCAAGAAAGAGGAAGGAAAGGGAAAAAAGAGCCCCTGTAACGTTGGTCTTCTGTGTTTGAAAGGACTTTGAAAGTACAGATCAGATGACCTCAGAGAGCTATACTTGTAGGTATGAGCGAGTTTGTGCATGCTTGGATGCTACCATAGTGCTGACAGGCTTCCAGTTTTTCCACATGACATGTCTGGGGGGATGGGGGGGGTCCAGGCACCAGGAGAAGGCAGCAACTGCAGGATTTCCCCTGCACGGGTTTATTTATTCCAAGCCGACTACAAATAGATTCCCCCAGCCCATTTATCACCGGCGCCTACAGTGCTGCGAGGAGAAGTTTCCACTGAGCGGCGACTGTGTGAATCTTGTCGGGCTGTAGCACGACCACGGATGTCCTGGGGACGGCAGAAATAATACCGAGCCGGCCTTCGTCTCCGTCTCAGACGCGTTTCCAGCGGCTGCCCCAGTCAGACCCAGTTTAGATGCAGATTCCGGCTACTCGCCAGCTGAACTCGAGCAGAAAAAAAGTCTCATACCATCAGGTAATTCCAGCGAGCAGATGGAGCGTGGAATGGAGCTGAAATGTTGGAAAACATTCAGGAAGGAAGGCGATGTTATCCCCGCTGGGCGGGGCCGGCCTCCACTTCCTCCGGGCCAGCACGCTCCCCAGATAGGCCGGTCAGGAAACATCGGGCAGGATGAGACTCATCCCGACACCCCCGACTGTGTGACAGAAGACAACCAACGTTGTTGTGGTTTTTTTTTTTACAAGCCTTTTTTTTAGTTCTGTTTTGTGAGCTGAGTCAGAAGACAGAAAAAGGAAATGTTGGGTTTTTGGGGACGTTCTGACAGCAGCTTCACTTCATTCTTCCTGCTTATGTTAAAAAGGAGATAAAACCAGAGGCTCTGTTGTGCTGCATCACTGTCTATTGATGACTGAAAGTCCCCTTTTTCCATCTAAATCTAATTGAAGTCGGCCTTATATCAGCCTTTTACACATCAGTTCCTGCAGATGGCTTTGCCAGTCTTTTTTTCCTCACGGTTGTCAGATGTGTGTACAGCAACTGTGGTGTGTGTGTGTTGTGTGTGTGTGTGGTGTGTGTGTGTGTGTGTGTGTGGTGTGTGTGTGTGTGTGTGTGTGTGTGTGTGTGTGTGTGTGTGTGTGTGTTGTGTGTGTGTGTGTGTGTGTGTCAGTCATTCTGCCTACTTCACTGTAGGCTGATTTGTGGTGTGTGATAATGATGCCAGTCCTTTATGTTTAACCAACATCCTAAACCTTAAACTGCCTCTGACTCCTTGTCTGTTGAACAGTCACGCAGGTAACCGATGATCTGGTGGGAAACAAGTGTGACTTGGAGGACGAGCGCGTCGTGGGGAAGGAGCAGGGCCAGAATCTGGCCAGACAGTGGAACCACTGTGGCCTTTTAGAGTCCTCTGCTAAGTCAAAGATCAACGTTCTCGATGTGAGTTCACCCAGATGCAAACACGCTTTCCCCTAAAACTCGGTCTGGATCATCTATAAGCTCGGCTGAGCTCTGATTTGAGCCTCTTCCTTTAACGAGGGGTCATGTGACAGCACACCCCACGCCTCTGTTGAATTTTCTCTTCTCTTTGCTGTGTTGTCTCAGATCTTCTATGACCTGGTCAGACAGATAAATAGAAACGCCAGTGGAAAAGAAGAAGGCAAAAAAGAAATCCAACTGTGTCCTGCTTTAAAGACCCCCCCTCTCCAGCCCTGCAGCAGCTCTTGAGCCAGGTGTGTGTCTAAAGTTCGATAACTTTGTGGTCGTAAAAGGCTGCCAGCTAGCATAATAAGGCTGTAATCAACCTAACGCTCATCTCCAGCGTCCGTCCAGCATTTTGAAATGTTTAGAATGCATTTTCTGTTTTGCAGAGAAACAAGTCATTGTTGAAAATTGCAGTTTAAAAAGGCCAACAGTCACCGCGTCGGCCTCCAGCCGTGTGAAGTGCTTTCACTGGCCGTTTCCTGCTCAGCCCAGTTTCAGTTCGGCTTCTGAAACTTGGCAACTTTCAGTTCAGTTCACAAAGATTAAAACGTGGTGAATCTGGACAGCTGATACTGGGGAGCCTGTGTGCTGCAGAACAATGTCCTTTATTAATTTAACTGTTCGACCCACACCTCACCTCAGCAGGTCAGAGGTCATTCCATTTGACCCACGTTAACTGCCCCCGTTGCACGAGTGTTTCCACCCTGATGTCGAAGTTTCCATTCAGAGACGTTTGAGGTTCAGTCAGTTGGAGAAACGATGTGAGATCTCATGATGTGCGTCCAGCCTCACATCAGGGTCGCACACATGCTTCCAAACACTCAACAAGCCCGAAGGACTTTTCACTGGAGAGCGGCTGGCTCGTTCTCAAAAATAGGGAGATATAAGATAAGTTGTTTAAATGTCGAATATGAGCGTGACGCTGGGTTTGGCTGGATTGGGGATATTAGGCGCTCCCTGTCGGCACATTTGAGTCAAAGAGGAAAATCCTGCTCAAAGACTTCATACAGTAGCTGCTGTCTGTTGTGCCTTTTAACTTGTATAACTGATGTTGGCGATAACGTTGGATTAGCGAAGCTGGCGGTGCCATTGTGTCGCCCAGACACGGGGTCTGTAAACCACCCACCACGCTCTCTCCTCCATCTGCGTGGCTCAGTCTGTGAGTCCAGCATGAGTGTGGGGCCTCTGTCAGCGTGGCCTGGGGCGGTGGTCTGTACACCTCCTGTTCATGGCCCAGCCAGCCCAGTGAACCAACACTAATGGGATTCCAGCCTGGTGCTCCACCGCTCACACCAGTTCATCCTGGGGCTTTACATTGCCAGACTCTGACAGGAGGGGAGAGGGACAGTGGATCAGATGTTACACTTTGCACAGCATGGATAGTTCCAGTTGGTGGCCTCATGATTGTCAGATCTTTATCTGCACTATTCAGGATATGATGTCAAAACACAAAAAATCAGATCTAGATTAGTCTATTCTCATAAACCAGCATCCAGAGAGTTCCTCAGTACATTGTCCTTTCAGTTCCCCCCCCGAATTTTCCCCAAAGTTTCTACGTAAATTGAAGTAATAAAAATAATCCTATAAATAACACTCTCACAGTCCAGATGTCTTTACTGTTCAGATTTTGATCTCATTATGAGGTGCAAATCTCAAATTAAACCTCTGGCTAATAAATTCATAGTCAGCCGGAGAAAATGTGCCACCAAAGTATTTTGGTATGTTTCTGTAGAACTGGCCCGCTCATCCAAGTCCTTTCTGTGTGGGTGAAAAGCAGAGGAATGAGAGGGGGTGAAACTCTAAAAATAGGGGACGAATGAGCGGCAGCCAGTCCTCATCCCAGTAAGCTGCTGCAAATAAAGCTGGAAACTTTGGAAATTTTTTTTACTTTCTGAAGTATATTGACACGAGTGAATAATCCTTACTTAACTTGATAGATTCCTTTTTGTAAGGATGTAATCACAGGTATGTCATTTTTTCTCAAAATTATTTTTTACATAGAAGTGTTTTAATAGGTAGGAGAGATTATACTTATCTCTGCTGTGGTCAGGAGAAAATAAGAATTGTCTTAGCTGCCTGTTTTAGCTGCCGTCAACGTTCTTACAAGCCGTAAACACCAGTGAATGACCGCTAGGTGGCACTGTACAACACGCGGTTCTTATTGGGAATGAACTTTGTTTCTGTTGCTTCTTTTTTGCAGAAATGCTGTAATGAAGAACTGTTGCCCTGATTGGAACAGTGCCAGCATTCCAACAGCCCCAGCCCCTCCCTCCATCAGCCATAAACGGTCAATCAGCTGACTGAACTGCTCCCACTAAAGATGAGAAAGACCTACGCGAAAGAGAAAGCTGGAGAGCATAACAAGAAAGACAGTAAGAGAGAGAAACTCTGGTCTCTCACCTCCGAGGACCTTCCTCCGTGTCAGTATGAACCTGAATGGACAGTCTCCATTTTGCTACCATAGACACCACAATCCTACGATGAGTAAAGCCTCTGAACATGAAAAAAAGGTAAAATAAAATGTTGCGAGCCACAGCAGGCCAGAGAAAAGAACGGTCAACAATTTTAAAAAGCTAAAGAAGGAATTAAAACTGGGATTCGGTTATTTTTGTTCTCAACGCATAAACCTGGAAGTTGACCATCTTTAGTTGTATGAGTAAAGATATTCAGAAATGAGCATGAAAATAGCATCAGTTATTAAGTGTAGATGTTTTTCAAGTGAAATCAAGTGGGAAAAGTGAGAATTTTTTTTCTAGCCATACACCTACTTCCATACCTGTCATGTCAGTGATAATAGATCAAGGTCTATCATGTATTTTTATATTTTTTTTTCTTTGTTTGCCCTGTCGTTCATCATGGACTCCTCTTCTGGAATATCTCTCTCTGATGTGACTTAATTTTATACTCAGTCACTGGGATTTCATAGCTCCCATAATATATTCTAATGCATTTTTTTGCAAAACAGTTGCTTCCAGAAAAAAAATGGGTCTTTTATATAGAAGAATATGGGGGAAAATAAGGATTGATTTCTATGTCTCTTGAAGCTGAAATATATTATACTAAACCAACTCTAATAATGCTTCTTGTGTTTTTCTGTCAATGATGTTCCAGCTTTTATGGATTATTAAAGTACATTTTAGTACATTTTAATTATATTGGTCAATGTATTTTTGTGAATTAAACTTTTATCCAAAGCAGATTTGACTTATTTGAAAAAGTGTCCTTAAACAGTTGGAATCATGGGATATACAGAAAATTGGAACTTTTTCTCAAGCTTAACTAATTTCATAGTTACTCATTTAGGGCCTAATAAATGTAGGACGCACGCGCGGATTACTGTTATTGACCACTAGGTGTCACTGCATCACCAAAACTAGTTCTGACCTCCACAAGTAAACGTGTTACTTACACAATTGTGGTCCAGTGAAGTTTATTTATGTGATTGTTGCTCAAGTGTAAATTTGCTAACGAGTGCTTACAAATATGGCTGGATATCAAAGCTGAAGCTTGTATTTTAAAAATGTGAACAGTGTGATTATCATAAACGATTCAAATGGTTTATAATGTCTTTACAAATGGGTATTAATTTTTAAAGACCTACAGTAACTCATGATTGCATCTTATTCTTTCCCATGGTTCTAAAACATGCAGACTTGGCTGGAGAGTTTAAATGGCATATTTCTGCCTTTATTCTTCCATGATTGTTAGTAATTACCAACATCAATGGATGATGGATTAGAGTCTTAGTACACTTTGATCTGCCTGTTCTCCAACAAATCAGCTGAGAAAAATACCTGGTTACAAACTGTATAATTGAAAGGCTTTTGCTGACATATGAACAACATGAGAACAAAACGCTGGATATTATTTTTGAAATAAAAATCTGCATCATCTCAGCTCCTTGCATAAATGGAGGAGTACCGTATGTAGAGTGGAGGAAAATGATGAACGTCTGCTGGAGGAATTAGAGCGTGTGACTCACTTCTTGTTTTCTGAGTTATCACCAGCGCAGCAGCCTTGATCGGTCCCCTAATCCCTTTAGTGGTGGGAAGCAGAGTAAGACTGAAAACATTTTTTGCATTTGTTCCCCATTGGCCGAGGATATCTCCAGACCCCCACAGTCTGATGTGTCTTCAGCTCCTCCGTGTCCTCTAGGAGGACGCCCTCTTCCAGGGCCCAAACGTCCTGCAGACAGCTTCGCCCATTTAAGTAGGTTCCTTTTGGTTATTACATTAATCTGAAAAGATTCAGCGGGAAAAGAACCAGAGCAGCACAACGGTCTGTAAATCGTGTCAAGCACCATCAGCAGAGATCTTTAGGCGATCGACCTCGGTGATCGTTTGTGACATCATGGGTCTCGCTGACAGGTTGCGGGTGTGACGCGTCTCCTGACAGGTCTGGGCACGGCTCTTGATGATGGTGTGTTGAATGTGTGAAAACAAAAAAACCCAACTCTGATCCACACAGGCCCAGTGATGAGCAGCTGGTGTCTCATCCATGGCCCCCAGTTTACCCCCCCACCCCCCCTCACAGGAGGGCCCGCGCTGTCTGGTGCCTTGCTGATGGGTCGAGGAGGCTTCCCTGAGATTCACGAAACAGTATCTAGCACAGAATCACGGGATGGTCTTGTTATGATGTTTTCCACAGGTGCTCATGTTCCCCAGTGCACGTGTGAATGGTGCGCACGTTCTGCGCAGATCTTAATTTAAAGGAAGATTTTTCATCTCCTCATCGGAAAACAGTTAAAACTGCTGATTTTCGAAGGCCACCCCCAAAACAAAAGCCAACTCGGATTCTCTCAGCGGTCCCTGAACCCATCACACACACACACACACACACACACACACACTCTTCCCTTTGCCAGATAAATTAACAGATTGGTGGTTACGCGGGAAGGATCGAGACCCCCCCGACTGTGGATATAGTCTTTGTCTAATGCATTTTCTGGAGAGCCAGTGAACATGATCTTCAGTGTTGGGGGAATATTGACAGGTTGCAGAGTGAGGTCAGGTTTCCCCACTGAGGATTCATCGGCTGCTATTTCCTGTTCCTAATTCATTCATATCCATGATGTCAGTGGACTTTATTGACAGGAAAATAATGTTCTAGATCTGTACTCCACAAATCTCGTCCCCTCTAAACCCAGGAACATCTAATATCTCCATCACCGTGGACATCGTGCTTGCTTTACTGCTAAATACATCCTTTTGTAATTAAAATGGAAGCATTTGCAGCTAACGGCAAGTGAATCCTCCCCTCTGGAATTCCGTCTTGTTAGGATAAGGGAATGAAAAATGCAATTTGTTCATTGTAAATTCCACCTGTATTTACACAGGCGGCCATGTCACACACTCCACTGCCACTCCACCGCTTTGTTGACACGTATTTGGCTACAGTGATTTTGCACCTTGGCTGTTTGGACAGCAGCGATTATATTTCTGACAAAAATACTGGCTAAAAATACTAAATCTACAGTTTATAGAGGGTAAATATGATTTGTTCCACCTCAAAATATCATATTTGGGGACAGTTTAGGTACAACAACCTTTCTTGATCATAGTTGCTTATTTCTAGTAACCCTGCATTCTAAATTTCTCAAACTCTCCAAACATTTAGGGCTCCATCCATCCATCCATCCATCCATCCATCCATCCATCCATCCATCCATCCATCCATCCATCCATCCATCATCCATCCATCCATCCATCCATCCATCCATCCATCCATCCAATCCATCCATCCATCCATCCATCCATCCATCCTTTGTTCTTTTTCTCAAAAATGTCCCAATGGACAATAAAACAATAGAAACTACTTCAATCATTCTTTTAGATTTCACATCTTCAGTCACAGGCTTTGTGTCTTTCGTACAATAAGATGAGAAAAGAGCAAAATCAATGGTAATGCTGTGTTGAAAGGGATTTTGGAGCTGGACACATAAAACACGTATTCATGCTGGGAAAACTTGGGTTCCTTAAACAGCTGAAATTATTATCTCCATCTTATCTTTCTAATGTTTAATGTTAAAATGTGAGCTGATTCACAATTCTGCAATTTTCTTCAAATAAATATAGGTTTTATTGTCTATGAAGATGTGTATGAAGATGATTGGAGCATCATTCGAGCTTTAAACAGGAATCAGTTTTCCCCTGTGGGGGAACTTAAAGGGAGGCCACGCGCCTCTGAAGCTCCTCGCCTGGAGACGTCAGTAGCTCATTAGAGGAGCCTCTCCTCTCTTTGTCGTATGTCTGACAAGAGCTTTATTTCATCATTACCTCATCCTCCTTCTCAGCAGCTCCCACGTGTCTGTCACACACCACGGCGAGCGTGTGAGAGTGTGTGTGTCAGTCGGGGAGGGAGGGAGGTTCGTCTCCTGCCTTCCAGCCAGCTGATTATTCTTTATTATTCTACTGATCAGTCACACATTCGATTACTTCCTGCAACAATTACTGTGGGGGGTGGGGGGGTCTCTGCATTGATCAAGGGCACATAGAGATGTAAACATCAAAGACACAAACTGGCATCAAAGCTTTCTAAAGCTTTAACTATAGTAACGTGGGACCACTTCTAACAGAGTCGAACTCTGAATTCCGCTTTTCACATCTGAAATGGCTGCCGTGCGACCATTACAGTGTGACGCAGTGGCCTTCAATGCTTCCAAACGCGAGTTGTTTACTATCAACTCCAGGTACAAATCCATGCAGCGCAGGCTGAGAGTGCAGTGGAGCGTCCAAAGCATGAGCGGCACGCTGTCACTGGAGAGACTGAAGAGGGTCAGGTTGTGGATAACTGTTGGACCAAGGGAGAAGTTCACAGCGTCAGAGCTGGAGGTGTTGAAGGAATACCTGGATTGGGGAGGACATGTGATGGTTTTGCTTGGTGAAGGAGGAGAAACCAAATATAAGACCAACATCAACTTTCTCCTGGAGGAACTTGGAATAGTGGTCAACAAAGACGCGGTTTGTGAGGAACGTGTACCACAGGTACTTGCATCCCAAAGAGGCACTTGTGTCTGACGGTGTGTTGAATAGAGAAATTAGTCGAGCTGCCGATAAAGAGGTCAAGGGAACCTTTGAGGAGCCTCCTGGAAATGACCCAAAGGCTCTGGCGTTTCTATATCCATACGGAGCCACGTTGAATGTGATGAAACCTGCTGTGGCGGTTCTCTCCACTGGTTCACTGTGCTTCCCTTTCAACCGGCCTGTGTTGGCCTTCCGTGAAGGTAAGGGGACTGGAAAACTGGTCGTGCTGGGTTCCTGCCACATGTTCAGCGATCAATACATAGACAAAGAGGAAAACAGCAAAATCCTGGACGCTGTCCTCCAGTGGATCATGACGGATGACGCTGGCATGAACGGGACTGACGCCGCAGTGCCGGCGATTTCAGAATACACCATGATACCGGACACTCAGGTCCTGTCAGAGAAGCTCCAGCTGTGTTTCCAGCACAACGAGGACCATTCCAGGAATTTCACGTCTCTTTTCGATATGTCACTGTTTAACTTTTCTTCTGCGTCCCTACCCCGCATCGTCAGCGCTTACAAGGAGCTTAACGTCAAATACGAGCCGCTCCACCGGGCGATCAGGCCAAACTTTGAGGCTCTGCTGCCTCCGCTTCAGCCGGCCGTCTTCCCACCTATTATCAGAGATTTGTCTCCGCCTGTGTTGGAGAAGTTCGACCTCGATGAAGCCTTTCCCTCTGACAGAGAAGACGCCAGTAACTCCACCGACGACAATTTCGAATTCCAAAAACAGACCCCAACGTTCCATGATCAGAGGGACGCACAAAGCATCCTTTCTTCCAGGATATGTAATGGAGTCTGCAGCATGAAAGCAAGATAATTGGCTAAATGAGTAAATTGATTTCCTTCTCTGAAATAAAAATGTGCATGTCTCCACTGCACATGGTTCTGTGTACGATTATTCAACAAGAACTGGCCGACTCATAGTTGCCTAGTGTGAGCAGGGTGTGCTATTAAACCCCCGCGTTGGCGGTTAATCTGCTGCATCCGCTGCCGTCTGGAGAGAGCTCCCAGGCTCTGCTCCGCTCTGCCCGTGCACACTTCACACACTCCTCCTGTCATGCAGTCAGTAAATCAGGCGCAGTAACATTCTAATGGAAGCCCATTAACCTGCAAATGGACCTTTTGTCAGGTGACAAAGTGGCAGAGAGAGGTGGGGGTGGGGGTGTAAAAAAAAGATGGGGAGCCACATGCAGGGAAATGTGGCTATGAGCGTGAAATCCGAGACGTCTGCCCTGCTGCTTTGCTGACGGAGGCGTCTGCAGATGTAGCGAATACCTGAGGAGGCTTCGCTGCTCTCTTCTCCTGCAGCTCAATACTCATTCCCAATTCTCCCGCTCTACTTTTTTGATGAAATTCATTGCTTGTGTAATAGAGTCTTATTGCGTGCTGACTGGCTCTGGTAATCTCTCACTGCTGAGTGAAGATAAATCAGCCCCCAGAAAGTCATTTTGAGGGATAATTGCTTAGGCGCACACCGGCTCTCTCATTTCAGGAGAGGAGCATCCGGAACGACATACCGGGATAAATTTATTTACATGAGGGGATTCAGGGGCGTGTTCCCTTTAGAGTAGATTCAGAACTGGTTTCTTCCTCGAAAATTCACTTTTACTGAAGAGCTTCTGCGTAAAACGTAGAAGTTGCATCCCCAAAAAGTGGGAGGGTCTTTACCTGCAAGTTCAGGAATTGAAATGCTATTTTTGGGTGAAGAGCGCAGTTACCGAGCAGCAAAACGGGAAATGGCGCCTTGCAACGCCAATTTAAAGACAAATTCATCTATAAGTGGGACAATCAAAAGAGGAAAGAGGAAATTCATTTATATGTAAAGCGTGGGGAGGGAGGGTTGATTCCAGCTGGCGTCTCATCACACGGCTTTTCATCGTTGCTCTTCCACACCCACAGAATATCATCCCTTCATCCCCACGTGGTTCCACCATCGCCGAACCCTGAGCTGCTTACTGGAGCAAGACGACACGCTGCAAGAATAAGAGATCCTTAATGAAAGATCACACAGAGGAGCAGCCGCTCCCCGACAATGACGGCTAACTAAACACAGCACCATGCCTCTCAGAGAGGAAGGGCTGGGGCCAAATGAGCCACTGAAGATTTAAATTTCTTCTTCACAGCTGCTGACGGCTTCAAGTGGCCTGGGTGGCTCTTCGTCCCTGCAGTAGAATGAAAACAGGAAGAAATTCTGCTCCAACTGTGTAACGCTGTCCTCTTGAAGCTCTTCCTCAATTAGTCTGGGTCAGGTTTGATAACAGAGCGCAGAGGGTTGATGGATGATGAATGGATGATGGATGATGGATAGATGGATGGATGATGGATGGATGGATGGATGATGGATAGATGGGTGGATGGATGGAGGGATGATGGATGATGGATAGATGGGTGGATGGATGGATGGATGGATGATGGATAGATGGATGGATGGATGGGTGGACAGATGGATGGATGGATGGAGGGATGGACAGATGGATGGATGGATGGAGGGATGGATGGATGGATGGATGATGATAGATGGGTGGATGGATGGTTGAATGGACAGATGGATGGATGGATGGATGGATGGATGGATGGATGGATGGATGGGTGGACAGATGGATGGATGGATAGAGAGATGGATGGATGATGGATAGATGGGTGGATGGATGGATGGATGGATGATGGATAGATGGATAGATGGGTGGATGGATGGATGATGATGGATAGATGGATAGATGGATGGATGGGTGGACAGATGGATGGATGGATGGATGGATGGAGGGATGGATGGATGGAGGGATGGACAGATGGATGGATGGATGGATGGAGGGATGGATGGATGGATGGATGATGATAGATGGGTGGATGGATGGTTGAATGGACAGATGGATGGATGGATGGATGGATGGGTGGACAGATGGATGGATGGATAGAGAGATGGATGGATGATGGATAGATGGGTGGATGGATGGATGGATGATGGATAGATGGGTGGATGGATGGGTGGGTGGGTGGATGGATGGGCGGAGGGATGGGTGGATGGATGATGGATGGGTGGATGGATGGATGGATGGATGGAAGGATGGGTGGATGGATGGATGGAAGGATGGGTGGATGGATGGGTGGGTGGGTGGATGGATGGACGGAGGGATGGGTGGATGGATGGATGGATGGATGGGTGGATGGATGGATGGATGGATGGAAGGATGGGTGGATGGATGGATGGATGGGTGGATGGATGGATGGAAGGATGGGTGGATGGATGGATGGATGGAAGGATGGATGGATGGATGGATGGATGGATGATGGATAGATGGGTGGATGGATGATGGATGGAGGGATGGGTGGATGGATGGATGGATGGGTGGATGGATGGATGGAGGGATGGGTGGATGGATGGATGGATGGGTGGATGGATGGATGGATGGGTGGATGGATGGATGGATGGATGGATGGATGGATGGGTGGATGGATGGATGGATGGATGGATGGGTGGATGGATGGAAGGATGGATGGATGGATGGGTGGATGGATGGATGGGTGGATGGATGGATGGATGGATGGATGGATGGAAGGATGAACCCAAATGAAGAGGTCTACAGATGCCTGTGTTTGCTCCGTCTTTATAAACAAGCAACGCAGCTGCTGCTGTTCCTTCATATTTTAGCATGTGTGCTTCATGAAGTCGTGCACGTTTGCATGCCAGCAGGGTTGGGCCAGCGAGCTTTAATGCACGCACGTTTGAGCGAGCGTTCTGTGTTGGCACATGAGCATTTTTGTCATCTCACACAACGGCACTAATGCAGGCTCCCTTCATATCAGGTCAGTTTAACACAGCTTTGATGGGATGTTTTGGGGGAGTGAAAAAAGAGCTTCTTACTTTATGTCATTTTATAGCAACACGTCGCAGCTGTGAGGAGGAGGAGGAGGAGGAGGAGGAGGAGGGCCAAGGAAACGATGAAGGAACTTTAAGAGGGGGATGGGAACAACCGCAGTGGTTTTTTTTAACACTCCTGCTTCTGCTCTCTCCCCCTCCAGCGCTGCTGATACCCCGGGGAGCACTAATGGGCTCAGCCAATTATAATGACCAAGACTTTGGACAACGTATCAAATAAACACGATTTTCCAGATTTCCAGAACACTTGGTACCAAAATAAGTACACATTACAGGAGGGTTTTGTCCAGACCACACAGCCAGTGCTTGTGCAAAAAAAATAAATTACTATCTATTACGACAGGTAGACATGATTGTATTGTTGCAAAAAAACCCCCCCAAAAAACAACAACATAAAAACCCCTAATTAAAATGCATTTTTCCTGGTGTAAGCATTCATTTTCTCCATTTTCTTCAGTTCCACAGAATTTCAGCCTGTACAAATGTCCTCTATATAGATCCTCCAGGCTGTTATTACAACCTAAACTTCCAATTTCAAAGTCAACGTCAATAGTTTGTGGCTTGCATTAGCTGCTTATTTGAGTTTAACAGTGGTGTTTTACATCATTTACGGGATTAAACAAAAGGATATGGTAGAAGTAAAGGTCATTGTTGAAGCGAGCAGACGATAAAAATAAAAGACCGCTGAAAAATGAATCTGTCTGCAAAGCTTAACTTTAACCACCGGGGGTGTTATGCCAGTCCCCGGGGCTGTATTAGATGCACGGAACAAATGACCCATTTGATGCAACTTATATGATCAATGTTGCCCAGAGGAGAACGCTGTGACTTGTTTGGCTTAATGGGAACGAGAAACAGCGACACAGTGATGCTCTGTCTCCTGAAAACAAACAGTACTGTGTTCTCCTGTGACCTCCGAGGTTCATAAAAGCAGCAGGAGTGTCTGTGACATCCCCGCGTGACCCCTGGGACTGCAGCGGCACACAGACATGCATACGATAAGACACAGGCATGTGATAAACACGCACATTCATCACGACACAGAGCCGCAGGCAACGGCTAAAAGTCAGTCTGCAGTCGCTCTATTTAAGCCACAGTCCGAACTGCTGAGAACGAACTGTAAAAATGTAAATAAAGAAGTCTGTAATGCCGATGTTAACATTAAAATCGACGTTTTGATGTGGCGTTCACTCAACGTGGGCCCGCTCACGACACAATTCATACAATTAACTTCAGCCACAAGCAAGAAACATCCTGACTCATTTTCATTTCACAAATAGGGCAGCGGGAGCCCACAGTGCTGATGTGGGGAGTGCACGCATGAGCACTGCTCTCCCTTCATAAATCCTACCGTGGGGCCTTTGAGCAAGTCAAATGCTTTGTGTGGAAAACTCGCGCTGGTGTTTGTAACTGACCTCAATTTGCTGCTTCTGCTGTTTTGAACATGCGAGACTGAGGGCAGCTCACGTTCTTCCCCTGATACTCATCAAATAGGTCACATTCCTCTGGGTTTTTTAGGGTTTTCTGTTTCCGCATCATCTACTGTTACTTTGCAGAAATCAACAGTCATAAATGAAACTAACAGCAGCGGAGGCGTTCACTACCGTTAGCTGTTGATCGTGCTAGTTGGGCATATTATTGCAGACTGAAATGTTTCAACAATATCGACTACAAAGCTGCTTCCCTGTTCTAACATTCTCTCCCTCAAATGTCCTGGCTTGAGGTCCCATGTCCATCTTCATAAACAAACCTTTCTTCCCTCAACTTCATAACACTGAAAAGAAATGATCACCGCTAACAAGCGAACCTGTAATCCAGTATAGTGAACAAACAAACAAACAAACAAACAAAATCTCATTTGTGTCATTTCTATTTTGTATTTTTAGGATTAAAAATACTCGACTCAGGCATCCTAGTGCAACGAGGTTTAAATCAAAATGAAATGTTTGCTGCCACGATGTGACGCCTGGATACTGCACTGTCACAAAAATTCTTGGCGGGAGCTGCAGCAGTAATGAGAAAGTGGAAGACATTTATAGCTCAGTGGGTCATCGCTTTGACATCCTCTTAGAATTATTCAGTATATTCTGCAATCGTGGTGGAATGTCGGAGGGAACATAACCCTCTCCGCGTCTGAGCCGAGAGGCTCGCCCATCTGCGAGCCGCCACATGTGACCCAGCTGTGATGACACAGAGCAGGAAGCCATGACACAGAAAACCAACCAAGAAACCCTAATGGGTTAGTGTGCCTTTCTGCACCAGGAGCTGATGTGATGTAAGCCTACACAACAGCGGCTTTCAGCCAGCACTGGGACGGCGCCCCGTTGTGCCTCTCCATCCTCCCTACATCGAGCGCCCTCGCATATTTATGAGCGGAGGGAAAAGGATTTTGTTGCTCAGAGAAAGTAGTAAAAGTCAGCAGTTAAATGTTTAATGGTCGCCTCCGTGCTCGACTTTGAAGACGAAGGATGTTGAGATGAAGGGATGGACGAAAGGCTGGGAAGTCTTCGGATGCGGGAGGGAACTGAAGGAAAAGGAACAAAAATAAAAGAGACCATTGAACATGCTCAGACGTTAAACTCAGGGTCACACGCCAAAGCACATAAAACAGGGTTTCATCCACGTGCTGGTGTCAGCAGGTCAGTGACAGTAGCCCCGCCCCCTGGACAGGGAGGGTCTTGACATTTTGGGAGACCTTGTCCTCCCAGTCTGGCTGAGGGCGGGGCGGTCCGAGCACGTACGCAGGTACATTTGTGCAGACAGCAAACACGCTGTTACTGATTTTAACGTGCACCACAGAAGGGCACGCTGGCTCATTCTGCCTCCTCATCAGGATGGAACCGCGGCTCCTCTTCCTCCGGGCCAGTGGCGAATGTCTCTTCTCATCCCATCACGTCTCTCCTGCTCTTCATAATCGCGCCATAATTGAGCTCAGAGATGCTTCCCTTCTTCCTCTTAACCTTTCACATTCGCTTTTGCTTCATTTTCACCCCCAAAAAGACATCGGTACCAAAATAATTAAAGATCCATTCGTCCCTCTTCTTTTACTGGAACTAGGCCCCTGAAATTTATTGCTGAGCTATTTGTGATACACAGATTAATACATCCTTCTGCCTAACTGGCCAGAGCGACCATCACCATATTGCTTCTTCACGACCTGCTCAACTGAACGAAACCACTTCAGAAATCTGGCTCAAGTTGGCTGATGTTTGTAGGTTCTGCATCAGACACACTGGATGAAGAGAGACCTGAAAATGGAGGTTCCAACTGGAGTCAGACCCTTAATATTGGACACTAGTGCCACATCAAACCTAATCTGTAGGTGCTTGACAGTCCACAGTAAGACAGCTGAAAGCATGTTTCATGACAGGAGCTTCACAGACGCCTCCATCTCTTATTTAGGCTTCCTTTTTAACATTCGAGAGGTGGTAGAAGCTCCCCTGTTAGGGAGCTGGAGGCTTTCCAGTTTGAGTCCCAGTCGTAGACTAGACTTTGGATAGTGGGCTGGTAACAGGAGAGGTCCCTGGGACGCTTCCATAGCCAAGGTGCCCTGGAGCAAGGTAACAACCCCCCCTCTGACACCTTCCCCTCAACGAGTGAATGCCTTATTTATATGTTCATACTGATAAACACAGACCAGGAGCAGCCGGAAGGCACAGAGCATCAGTCCGTGTGACCTGTGATGTCAGTCCGGAACTCCTACACATGTAAAAAAAAGCAGATGAAATTTGGAAGAAGCGAGCAGACAGACAGGATAGATACGGAAAATGAATGAGTAATGAGAGAAATGAGGTTGCAGTGATGCATATTAATGAGGTTCAGCGACTGGCCTGAAAGCAGGAAAAGTGAATGAGACAATGGATGGAAATAAACTTTGTCTTCGGGTGCTTCCCAAACTGGGCCACACGCTTATTATCTCAGCTTTAGGATGATTCCCTTTTTCACCTCTATGAATAATTTACCTCATGCTTGTCCTGAGAGGGCTGATAAAAGGTTTAAAAGGTTAGATTCCAGGTTAGTGACAATCCTAATACACAATGGTGGTAAAAAAAAAAAAGGGGGGGGGGGGGAATCAGGATTCTGTCCTTCGGTCAGAACGGTGACACATCAGTTTCTGATGCTAATGGATTTAGCATCGCAAGGACTATGGATGGAACATGACAGAATTTATAAGGTCTGTTGGGTGAAGAAGAAGAAAACATCTCAACCTCATCAGTTAAAGAGCAGATTTTCATCAGGGATACACACTTAAAGGACGTTGCTGCCTGCAGATGCATTAGCATCACTGTTCCCCGCCACGCTCTCCTGTCCCGAAAATGTTCTTCTGGCTGTGGGACGGATGCACGGCGAAACACAGGGAGACAGCTGTCTGCTTGGTTGGTTCGGGGTTTCTAAAGTAGCAGAGATGGACTGAAAAAACGGACTCGAGTGCTGTTAAAAAGCTAAAGAAGATGCCAGAATAACCGATGTGCGTGCTTCAGGGCTGCTTTATGTTGAGTAACAGAACACAGCGTTAAATAACTGTCAGTGGGTGAGAGTCAGAACCGGAGATTTGTTTAATCTGGATTAATAATGACGAAGAGCCCCCATTGGCCCACACTTTATGATTTAATGAAAGCGTGGAAGTGTGTGTGTGTGTGTGTGTGTGTGGGCACACACACATGTGTGGGCAGGCATTTGTCAGTGCAGGAATGACAGAAATAGAGGGAGAAATTAATAGAGCAAAGGGGGAGGAGATGTATCTGTGTGTGAGTGTGTGTGTGTGTGTGTGTGTGCCTATCCTTTGAGTTTAGAAGACTGTTCAGGCAGCCAATTCATGAGAGAAACACCCTGCAGAGATAAGACCAGCGGAGGACGAGCCTCAATTATTTACTCTTTGAGGGGGGGTTGGAGGGCCTCATGAAAATGGACTCCTTCTTTGTCGAAGGGGAGGAGAAGTTTAGAGGACTGCAGAGCCATTAACGGGGGTCACCCCTGTGACAGTCAGAAGTGCACCGCCTGCTGATGCGACGCGTTCCTTCCTTTAATCACGTGGGGCTAAAATGAAATGAACATTTTGTTCCTGCCGCGATATCAGACGGGACACGTTTGTCTAGAAACCAAACGACAAAGCACGCCAGCGGCGAAGTTAAGACGATGTTTAAAATGTTAAATCTGTTCTCGTCTTTCTTCATCCGTGCCAGCACAACTGACAGAATTCCCCCCCCAGTCACAGCAGTAGTATCCAGTTCCATCCCATGCGTTCCCATGATGCACAGCAGTTTGTTCGTATCAGCTGTCCATAATTCAGCCCCGGTGTTGTCTTCATGCCCAGCCTTGGAGAACCAACACGAGATGTTGGGGAACAAAACACATTTTCCAAGACTGCATTTAAAAAAGAAAATAGAAAAATGGACAGTTGGCTTACAGCAAACAGCAAAAACAACTAAGTAATATTATCAAAAGCTAAAGTTCACCACATCTCCAATAGACCTATGTCAGTATTAGTTAGCACAGAAATTAGCGAGCTAAGGCCATACATGTCCATATATAGTACATTCAGCTTAAATTTGATGTGGGGTTTATATTTTAAATCATACATACAGTTCTTAGGGGTGCGTTTGGATAAAAAATAATTAAGCTGTTATTTACTTCAAGTACAAGTGCACCTAAATACTGGTACTACCAGGAAAGCTAAGAGTAGCCACCAAGAATCATAGATAATGCATCGGGAAAAAAGAACAGAGCAGGAAATCAGATTCTCTTTCAGACCCAGAAGCGAGTCTGGAGGGTTTATTCAGCGATTTATTCAATTTTGGATGTACTTAAAGTCCAAATCAGGCAAGCAAATCCAAATCATGGCCGAGCGGGACCAGACACGATGAGCTTCCGAAGCCAGATGCTGCGTAAGAAGGCGAGCGGTCCCAGGAGGGTGGGTGTGAATATACAGGTGAACGAGGAGGAACCAGCTTCACACAGGTGAGTTGCATCATATGCACGGCAGGAAGAATCCTAAACGTAGAGAAGCAAACAAGCTGAACGTGCTGAATCCACCTCCCACAAAGGCTTCGGGGCCAGGACCCAGCAGGAGGTGCAGAGACCCACGGCATCGCTGGCGTTCGTCTGCGGCGGAGCGCACTTCCGCAAACACACTGGGAATTCCTTAGATTCCCCAACACAGGCAGCCATGACTTCAAAGTATGGAAGCATTCCCGTGTGTCGGATTCACCTGTCAGAGCTCCTAAAGACATTAATCATGGCTGCAGAGGAAGGTGGTCCACGGGGGGTGGAGGGGGGGCATCATGTTGCTGATCAACACCTGCAGCAGAACCAGTGGATGATTGGAGTCTATTGTCACTCTTATATTGAGCTCTGTTTCATTCCTGAGCTCGAGGACACGGTTTCCCCTCATTTGTTTAGGTTTCTGGACCTTTGTGTCACCCTTCATGTATGTCCAGTTTACCCTGAGAGAGGGACCCTGGGGGGTTGATAACGGATCGTTAGACCACTTAAATCCCTCTATACCATTACTTTACATCGTGCATTTGTGGCTGGCTTTGCTCTGCTGACACTGTTCTCCTTGTTTCATGCTTAGGTTGACCTACTTCCACCACCATTAAATCTTTATCTGGTTAATACGCCGTAATGAGGACATTTAATATAAACGGCTCTACTGTAAAGACTGTGGATGTTATGTCAAAGCCACAATCGTACCTTAATGTTAACGCACATTTTGGGCCGAGTCGTGTCCCCAAGTGGGTGTTATTGTTTTATTCCACAACCCGCCGTGCCTGTCAAGCTCGGCTTGTGCACGCGTTAGCATGTGTGAGAACGATCTTGTACAATGAGCGTTGCGATGCAAAGCCTCCAGATGTTAAATCCCAAATAATTCGCCCTAGATTTCCCACAGCATTTATCTCTCTGCCAAATCTGGATCTGCTTCGTGGATTTAAGTTGTAGCCTTTCATTCCCAAAAGTGGGAATACGTGCTACTGCCGATGACCCGGGGTTGGTGCCTGCTGTAGCATGTGTGACTGCGTCTCGTGTTTCTTGTGGGAACTTCCTTCACGAAAGCTTCGCCGAGCAGTGAATGTGGACGTTTAGTAGCCGATGATTATAAAAAGTGAAATGTGAGCACATTCCTGAGGTCCGAGGTAGAGCTGTGGAGTTACACAGCTGAGGATTTACTGAAAGATGAGGACTTAGCAGAAAATTAGCCCGCAGTGGAAACGCAGAGGGTCCACGGACCACATTTGCATGCACGCAGCCATGCAGGATTACAGTCTATGACGTGCCCCGTGCACTGATCCACTGATGGTGATGATACCTTTTATTAAACATTCACTCCACAGAGCCGGTTCTTCTGTCCAGGCCGTCAGCTCCCTGCTGCTGCTGTGCATCATCCACCTTTGAGACTCTGAGCCCGGTGTGCTCGCTCGCCCCAGATTTTGGGTGGGAGCCGTCTCGTGAGGCTGTGAAGAGCGACAGCTGACTGAAGGGGAGGCAGGAGGGTAGGGGGGGTTGGGCATTCAGCGTCCACTGTTGGGATCCTGGGGGGACAGAGCCAGAAGAGAGGGGAGCACAGTTGCAGCTGTTGACACCCCCCCCCCAACACACACACAGAAGAAGGGATTATTGTTAGCCCATCTCTGAACGAACCCTGGCAGCGTTGGATAACCTCATGCTCACTGACCTCTTCACAGAGAATTACATTAAGTTTAGATGCACTTCGGCAAACGTTCCCCTCAGGTTCGTTTTTATGGCGAAGATGATATTGATTGATTGATGACATCATTTTTTTTAAAAAATACTGACATTTTAATGACGCGAGCAGTGGGGGAAAAAACAAACATGTTTTATACTCTCAGTGACAATTAATGCCGTTATAAATGAGCGCGACATGAAAACTTGTCACGTGATGAGAAGAGATTGTCCGATATTACGACATCACATTAAAGCAGAAAATATGACACGCTTGAGTCAGTTGCCTAACCATTTTTTTGCACTAATTTATTTAAACCAGTTAGAAAAAAGATGTGAACTAACCGATGAAGTGAAATGATTTCACCCTAAAATGTTTCCATAAACACGATGAGATGTTGAAGCCTTTGTGTTTGTGCACGCTGCAGAGTGGAGAGGAAAGATGTGGGACATCATCTGAGCCGTATCCTGTATCCTAGAAAACGCGGTGAACTGCTCGGCTGCAGGGTTTCACCTTGCATGTGTTTATTTATTGATGTACTGATGGAGCTGCACGGATTTAGAATCAATGTAGTGCCCAGTTGATGCAGTGGGGGGGGGGGGGGGGGGATCAGAGAAAAAGCTAAATGTCAAAAGCTGTCATCTTAGTGGAAGCATGTTTTTTTATTTTGTGCTCAAAGATCTGTAACACCTTAAAGGGGCAGTTCCCCCAAAACCAACATGCATTATCCAGGAAGTTAATGAGGATGTGATAATTAAGTGGACATTTCACCAAGTTCCTTATGTGTTTTAAGCATTTATTACACTGATCTAATGTGCATGTGCGAATCAAGACCAAACCTTTTTTTTTTCTGAAAACAGATTTAATTTACAAAGAGTTGGTGACGGTTTTACAGCATCACTACTGACGGTCCGCAGGACCCTGGTGAAAAACAACAGTGCTGAAAATTACACGTGGAGAAAAACAACATTTACATACGTCGCCAAGGATGCACAACGTTACTGGCTTGATATCGGTTGTGACCCAAAGATTCCCTTTGAGGAAGACTGAACAATTGTGTCGATAAAACATGCCGATCAGACGAAGCTTATTTATGCACAAGTGAACCGTGGAGAGTAAAAAAAAAAAGCATCCTGGATCAACGCACTGCACCTCTGTCCTGTGTCGGACCCCCCTGACTGAGCGACATGAACTGACCTGAATAACGGGACCACAACATATGGATAAACTGACCAGCACGGTCAGAAGAACTGGGGCTCGATCCCCGCTGGCTCCGCTCATTTCGTCTGAGGGGAAATTAAGGGTTACGTTTATGATCGATTGTCTTTGCATAAGAGTCGTCCCCTGTACTGATCATTCTGAGTGACATCAGGCAGTATGGTCTGCAACCCTGAGGGACTCATACTGATACTTCTGGTGGCTGCCGTCATGAATGAAAGCTGGAAAATACAAGTGCAGAGTTTACACGTTTAACGTCACATCTTCAGCTAAATAAAACCAAACAAGCATGTTTATGGCTGTTGCTTGCCTAAAATGTTCTTTACAGTTAAAAAGGTTCAAAGGAATGAAATCACTGGCATTTACTTGTGTGCTTCCTTCTATACATCAAACTGCACATGACATCATCCTAATCGACCATCTTTGAGAAGTTTGGATCAAAAAGTTAAAACTCTGTTCTCCAGAGCCACTCTAGAGCCGAGCTCTCCGCGCTGACCGTGTTCCAGATGGCAGACAGTCCCGACTGTGTCTCCAACCCCCCCCCCGTCCCTACACGTGCCTTGTCTAAATGGCAGTGAACATTGACATCAACTACAGAAGCGCTCATTATATAAAGCGCGACCTCTGAAGCCCGCTTTTCCCCCGTCTAGACAAGAAGACAACAACGTCCCCAAACTTGTAATAAAACACGTAGAAATGCGCCGTCTCTCGGTTTAATTGCGTTCGACGGTCCCTGAGCGACGTGGGCGCGACGGATGGGTTCGGCTTAGCCCGGCTTCCCGGGGAATCGAGTCCAGCTGGGGACTAAATCGAGCTTAGGCCTGTTTGAGAGGCGGTGTGTTGAGGAACAGCTGCTGGGTGGATAAAACAGTAACACAGATACAACAGTTGGCCTTTCTATTCGAGGAGGTGAAGGAAAAACTAAAAAAAACAAGTGCCGCTACGCTTTAAAGACCCGTGGCGATATTCGGAGGAGTTAAAGTACCATTTCATAGGCATCCAGAGTCCTACGTGTGCACACGACAGAAGAGAAGTGAACAATGGTTAAAAAAAAAAAGAAAGAACGTCAAACATCTGCAGCCAACGTGACATATGAGGTCGATATTTTAGGATTGTCAGACAATTTGTGGCCCTGATATTCTGGCTGGACGCTTGTAACTTTCGTCTGTTCATTTTCGTGAAAGTGTATCGGCAGCATTCATTCGTCCGTCCGTCCGTCCTGCACCTGTCAGACCCACACAGCTGTGTTATAGTCAAACAACGGCGGTATTTTCTCCGCCACAGTGTCTGCTTGTCTCCTGTCTAAGTAAATGCCAGTAAAAGCTTGTTGGTGGACCTGGGGGAAGTGCTGCTGCTGGTTCCTCTCTGCCCCGGACAGCTGGGGGCAGAGCTTCCCTTTGCCCTGGTGCCCATTTGCCCAGAAGGGCAAATAGAAGCTTCCTTTGGAACATTTGGGGGCCGCTTTCTTCGGCCTTTTGAAAAGGTCGCCCTCAGGCAGCTCTGGTGCCGCCCAGCCGGGTCTCTCTTTGAGCAGCTTGTCCCTGTCCGGCCGGACGCTGCGCAGGAACTTTTTGAAGATGTTTGTGGTTAATGAGAACTTCCTGCAGATCTCCTGCGAGCGGCTGAGGCGGAGAGGGTGGGCTGGCGTGTCTGCTCTGTCCACCCCCCTCTCCTCTTCTTCTATCTCCTCCCTCTCCACCTCGGGCAAGTCCAGCCAGTTGCCCACAAGGTCGGCAAAGACGTTGTCGCCCAGCACCAGCGGTTGCCGGTTGCGGCTGCTGCTCATCAGCGAGGAAGTCCAGTCGCAGCTGTCGTCCGTGCTCTCTTGGGAATACTCGTTGTCTAACGAGGGGCCCTCCCGCGAGAGGCTGTACAGGATTCCTGGTAGATCTACCACCCGGGCACGATGGGGAGCCTGTGGGTGAGAGGGGGGCTCTGGTGGAGGGTTTCCCACCACAGGCCCGTAGAAATCCACCTGGGGGGCATCGTACCCAGACCACCTCTTGGGAACAGACTGGAGGTCACAATCGCTTTGCGTGCTCCCTCCGCTCCGCTCACTCCCACTGTCAAGGCTGGAGGTCGAGGAAGAGGACATGCTGACGCTGCTCCTGTTCTGCGACAGGCTGCCGTCGTCTCGGCTGGAGGCGCCTCTGCTCCGGAGGGAGCGCCTCGGGCTCGGCGTCGCGCTCAGACGGGGCTCTTCAAACGCGCCTGGATGAAAGCAGGAGCTGGGATCTGTGCTCGCACTCATACCTGCTGTGGCCGTTGCTTCCAGAGGAGCTGCTCGGGGGGGCCGGGGGATTCCTCGGTTAATTGGACGGCCTGTAATGTCAAGGTTCTCTAACGCTGTCTGAACCTGTAGGAGCTTGAGTTCCTGAAGTGCCGCCATCATTGAATTCATCTGAGCGTGGAGGCCATCCCCAGCTTCTTTCATAGACACCTGCAGGGAGACAGACAGACAACACAATGACGTCCTTTACATTTTTCCATTAAGAAAAAAAATCTAATTTGACCTTAAAAGGACCTTGACATATGTCTAGACATGTATAGGTTGCTCTCAGCTCCGCCCACAGGCTTGTTTTTGGTCATTAAATGTGTCCTGCCATGTGTAGGTCAGGTTAACAAGGAAGATTTCACTGCGGGGGAAGGGGGGGTGTCTTAAGACTTTACAAAGGGAGACACATCGTTTGCCTTCTCCAGGACCCGTCTCATCCATCACAGACTGACTTCCTCAGCGTTACCCCCCTTTTTCATCACTCAACTCAGCTGCAGCATGAATCCAATTACACGCTCTGAACTCACAGCAATAATTAAACAACCCATGAAACATACATGACGATGAAAAAAAAAACATTAAAATGATGTATCTCTGCAGTCCACCTGTTCCCTTGTGCCCTCTCCGTCTACACCTCTTTGGTTTTGCATTCATCTTTTTATTTCTATCCATGATTGCTCTTCTCCGGGCTCTTTGTTCACTTCCTTTTGTGTACTCCTAATGTTACTTTTTTGAAAAAAGAAAACCTCCCCCCCTTCAGGCTCTCATTTGCTGCTGAGACTGCGTCATGTGATCCGGAGTAACCGTTGCCCCCCCGCGGGCAGACAGAACTGTGACCCGTGTCCTGACTCGCAGGCCTGACTCAGTCGCACCTTCACCCTGACTTTCAATCAGCTTTGCCCCCTCAGGGGGCAGGCTGACGCCAGCCAAGGTGGAAACTAACTGATGAATCATCTCCCGGATCTTTCCAAAAAAGGAGGAAAAAGTCCAAAGAACGCTGGTTACAAACACGTGTTTTCCATAAACTAAATGTCAGGGATTCAAAAGGCAACATTTAAATCTCTGTTTTGAATATGATTGACGATTCTGGGTAAACATCCCAGCTTACCTTCAGCTGCAGTCTCTATTTCCTGTCTGCCTCTCCTGCTGCTTCCTTCTCACCTCTGCAGCCTGTCAACGTCTCTCACCTTTCAAACGGATCGCTGTGACAACCATATATGTATCGCTCTCCAATGAGGTGACACCTCTGGGCCTGTCAGCCAATCAGCACTCCCTGTCTAGACTAACCCCCACACCCCCCACCCAACGGAGCGTTGAGGGTGCGAAATCTGTTCACTCGGGCAGAAAAGGAATGACAATGAAAGGAGCGAGAGAGTTATGAGAATCAGCTGGATGAGCAGGGAACGGGAGGGGGGGGGGTCGGCTTGGCCATATGTTTAGATGTCTAAGAGAAAATGGTGCTGGATTTAATTATGGATGACACCATAAGATGACAGGAGGGGGGTACATGTGAGAAAGGGCAACAGATACACCAACACCAGGCTGTGATATTTAATCTTCAGGGAACAGAAACTGTGTTCCCGTTGGGAACGAGGGCTGTGCAGACCAACTGACAGCACGGCGTGGCCGACGCCAGGCATAAGCTCTGTGAGAGAAGCTGCAGAGGGGAGCGTTCTGAGAAAATGCACAAATGCAGCCACAGTACACTCCCACCATTTACACTCCTTGGTTAACATTATACAAAATTATGGTCCCTCACTTTTTCTAATATGGATTAGCAGAGAGGCTAACATCAGCGACTACTAGACGTGTTGCCATGGTAATACCCATCATATCAGCGGTCTGAAGCAGCACTTGACCTATGAAAATTTTTCGATTAACATTATAGAACATTATTAGATTAACATTATTTTTTGCAATGTTAATGCTCATATTAGCATATGAACATGCGTTATTTTATCATTTTGATTATATGACGATTCTGTTCAAACACTATTTTATCGCTATAACCACCTCCACCCACACATAACTCAATATACTGATTATTCATTTGAAAATGAATCACTTTAATGTTACTGTTGAATAAGGTTGGACAGAATTGCACCTTAAATGGTGTAAAAGCACCATATAAAAGAGTAGAAAGATAGCATGAGCAGGGCATATTGATCCATCACTATACTTGTATTTATTCCTTCTCTGTTAGAAGAGAGATTAATAATGCACGTTATTCTCTTTAAACTGGGTGGATAAACTTCGCCAGTGTCATATGGCTGAGTAGGTGCGCGGGGGCGTGACGAGCCCCTGAGATCAGATAATAAGCCTATCAAAGCACATGTTGGGAACAAAAGCCTCGACGCTTCCTGCTGGCTAAATCAGGTGGCAGAGACATGTGTAATTAGTCCAATCAGGTTTTCTCTCGTCTTTGTGTTGTCCTCATATGGCCGACATCATTAACTGTAATTCCCCATCCTGGGGGAGGTCGTGGAAGAGCTCAGAGAAAGTTTAACTCCAGAAGTCAAAAGATGACAACGGATCATCAAACTTCTGAAATATGATTTGATTTCCACACACACACGCAGAGATTCTACTATTTTTAGTCATCCTAAATGTGCCCTGCAGGACTCAGAAACTGTGGTAATCTAACGCTCAACCTCTGTCACGTTAGCTAACTTCCACCGCCACCAGTTCCAGGCTGCACTTTATGGCCCAAATATGTCAACCTTCATCCTGGCATCTGCTCCAGAGCATAAAAGTGACTTTACAAAACAACAACGGCCTCCAGCTCTTTCAGCTTTGAACTCGCGTCCTCGTCCGTTTGGAGACGTCTCACTTTTACAACGAGAGATGCGGTTGAGGGGGTCTCGTTAGGACGCAGCGGAGCTGAAGGAACCTGGCGAGAAGCTCGGCTCGCCTGGGAATGAATGCAAGGGGAAAGGGAAAAGAGAGACGTCAATCGGGTCTAAATTAATAGAAGTGGGATGAAATGAGGCCAGCAGGGAACTCCAAGAACTGCGGCATCATTAAACCATTCTTGTGAAGTTTAGCTAAAGCTTTCTTTTGAACTTAAGCTTCCAAACAACTGCGGCCGTCTAATCCAGCGCGCATTCCTCTAAAAACCATCACTATTAAAAAGCAGCCAAATGCAAAAATCTGGTGGAGGAAGACAAACAAGTTGTCCAGAAGCACCCCCCCCCCCCAAAGCTCTTCACCCCCACCGACTCCTCCGTCTTGACTGCAGCCAGCCGACCAGACACAAGAGCCAATTAGAGGCTGAGCGCTTCAAAGTTTTAAAAACAATAGCTGGCAGGCTCGAATTAACACTGGCAGAGGCTTATTCAAACGTTTGTTTAAGTGAAACAAGATGGGATCTTCTGTTGTCAATGGTGTCAGGATTCATCTGCTCTGAAGGGGCCTCCAGGAACCCCCCCCCCCCCCCCCCCCCCCCGCGTGCACGAGCGTTAACTAAACACCAAAAAGGGCAAAAAGAGTGAGATACCAATTCCGTCTGTTGCCATAAACCTTGATAGTTTGAACGCTGTATTGAAATTACATCTGCCAAGGAGAGACACACACACACACACACACACACACACACACACACACACACACGTATATCCACACCACACCGTGAATGAATAGCTGGCTTTCTGCATCGTTTATGTGTGTTTGCTCTCGGCCAGATTAGTGCTCTGCAAATAAACACGCAGGCGTTAAATCGGGCCCAAGCGGCCGCTCTGTTCTGGTGCTGAAGCCCCCTTCTGCTGTTCACTGTTGTTATTTATCTGTTAACGGCCGGAGGGGGTGGTCCTGGTGGCGAGGGCAACAAGGCCAAGGTTATCAAACCCAAAGGGCCTTCCTGTTCAGAAGAGGGTGGCCCACAGCCGTGCACCCTCCCCCGTTCCTCCCGTCTCCACCCCCCCCAATTAAAAATGAATGGCGGGTTGTGCGGTCAAGGACAGGAATGGGGTGTCTGTCCGGAGGGTACAGAGGGGTTCTGTAAGGCTGCTCACTGGATGCACCACAGAGGGGTTGTGCTCGAACCCTGAGATCACGATCAAGGGTGCAATAAAGCTGTGCAGAACCTTCGCCCGGAGAAATAAAACGCTCACAGCCGTCGGCGTCTCTGCAGAATAAAGCTTATTTTGTTGGGTGATGAACAGTTTAATTATTGTTTGATACAAGAAACTGAGCCATAAAAGGTTCCTGAATGCATCCTCAATTATACCAAATGATCACATTTCTTCACTCAAAACTACCGGTTATCATGTTTCCTGGATGACAAGAGACACAATCATGCTAATTAAAAAAAAATCTATTAAAGCTGGAACTATTGGGCCATTATCCCAAGCCCAGAGATTATTGACTGGGCAGACGATGGGGGGGGGGCTCAGGCATTCACCGTCGCTGAAGCAGCAGTGAAAATGGATTGTTGATGCAGCCGCTGATGTCAGCACCCTGTTCCTGAGCAGCTAGCCTCTAATTCACCAGCTCACATTTGTAACATCGAGCGTAATCTTGCAGAGCCAGCCAGGCTCCGCCCCCGCGCCATTGACTTGCAGCGCCCCCGGCTGGAGTGTTACCTGATGGTTTTCGACAGCTGGGCAGTGTTGGGGGGGGGGGTTACAGTACAGGGGAATAAATCAGACTGAAGAGCTGCAACGATTGTTACATTCGCAGCTAAAGAGAGGACGGCTGTGCAGTGTAAGAAAGGCTCTCGTCTTCCTTTGTGGTTTAATGCGCTGCTGCATAATAATTCTAATTTCAGCTTAAAATAATTTTAAAGCCAGAGACAGAAGCTTCCTTGTTTTCCATCACTAAAAGGCAAACAGAGAGCGGACACACAAGAACAGTCAGCGATCTCTGGCCCCCAAATGTTTAATTAAGTGCTAATTATGTTTAATTATGCGCTCGGTACAATAGTTTTAAACCTGCTGCGCGAAGGGTTAACGGCTCCATCTCAAACACAAGCGGCCCAGATCCGCCCTCTGAGGTGGGCCTATTTTAGTCGAAGGGAAGGAAGAGGTTGGACAGAACCGGAGCACCAAAAGAATGGACCGCTAGAGCCGAGTCACCTTTTAAAAACACAACAATCACAAGGAACACGCAATCTGGCACAGAACGAGCCTGGCGTGCTTCTCTCTACACGTGATGATGTCATAACTGCTGAGCGGCCCGAGGCGTGAATACGATAAAGACGCGTTTGAAATGGGCTTCAGTCGTGACTCGTACCTGTCTGCAGGTGGGAAATCAGCATCAGCGTCAGATGATCGCACTTTGCGTGACGCCCCCCCCCCCCCCCCCCCCACACACACACACACGCACACACACACAACCCGGGAGGCTGCTACATGATCTTTGGGCATGATCGTGGGTCATGCCCAACCTGGGAACTGTTCCATCCTGCGCCATCATGGACTTCCTGGGACAGTTTTTGCAGTGACACCTTCAGACTGGAGCTGGGGTGAAAGGTCAAATGTTCATGCGTGATCCCACACTGAACCCCACTGACCTTGGACCCAACAATCTCCATTTTACATGACACTTTTCCGGGGATGGTTACAGAGGCGTGAGGAGTTGCTTTCAAAACATTTCCTGATTGGAGGATTTTAAACTTCTTTTTGCTGCCTGGCCTCAGGGCATCGGCCTCAGAGTCACATGACATCACAAAGATTAGGCCTCAAAAGAGCTCTCATTTTTCAATTTTGTCCTTTGTACTTCAACCACTTCTCTCCAAGGATTCTCCTCACATGCAGATGAGAAGAAAGCGGATCTTCGTTTTGAGAGTGGGGGGGGGGTTAAAAGCTGCTTTTTTCTGAGCACAGTCAGTGACGCTGCAGGACGCTCATGGCGGCGCCTCAGGTGTGAGCCGCTAGACGTGTCTGATCTGTGCAGATGGAGCCGGATCACCTCTCTGTGGTCAGCACCGAACACTCACAGCGGAGTGGAAAGCGTCAACCTTGGCGCGAACGCCGCCTGTTTCCCCAACAACAGATTGTGTCCCACATGGTGCCGTGCAGAGGGAGGCGGCTCGGCACCATGTGGGACCCCCCGTTTGAACCTCGGCATGGCACGAGTCCCCGTTTTTCTGTTCTGCTACCAAAACTGCGATATGGCGGCTATAGCGCACATGTCCTCCTGGCGTCGGCCTCCACCGACCCCAAAAACTCAACCGCTACTTCACAGACGTTTGGCTAATTGGGGAGAAGCGTATCAAAGCAGTTCAGATCAGATCTTGTTACAAAACAAGCAGCCATGCGAGGCTTTTCTTTGGGCCGGTGGCAGAGAGAAGCCACTTTGAAGATGGTTCCAAGTGGAATAAGCTCTTTTTGAAAAGGGCTGTACACAGAATTTAGCTGTCAAATGATTTGAGCGTGACAGAGCAGCTTTATTTATGATTGATTTCTATTTGGATTTCAAGTGACTGTGCCCAGAATTTACCACCGTCAAACGAGTTTGCATGTTAAAAAATAACCACAATGCACGTAAGGAAGGTTGCAGCCATTTGTAGACACAGTCAGAAGAAAACAAGACCTGCCATCACTGATGAATCTAATTAGTGTCATCAACCCTCTTCTCTGTTCGTCCACTCATTGATTTCATCCACAGCCAGTGTGGGGGTATGTCTGTGGTGCGTTTAAGGAAACAACAGATTTTGTGGTGCGTTTAAAAAACAAAAACAAATTTTCCACACATTTCTGCCTAAATAGTGAATTTAAACCTGGTCAATTACACAAGAGATCAGTGCAATTATAAACATGTGATTGTTGTAGGAATCGACGCAATTAAAATAACAATGCTGAGCTTGTTTTCGCGTAGCTGCTGACAAAGTGCTGATTGTAGCTTTATTCCGATTTAAAAACACACGCATGTATAAAAACTGAAGCTAAATGTCCCATTAAAAGCTCGCTGATTGTTTAATCATGTTAGTAAAGCCGTTATTGTGGATAGTTGATGATAAGGACAGTATTAAACAGCACGAACCAGCTCTTGCTTCAGTCGCCTCAAACACGCGTCCATGTTTCTGCATTCCGGTCTGGACACCCGTCCTTCCATTAAATCATCAACGGATTCATTCAAAAGCCCGAAATTTCAGCAGAAGCGTCTGTCTGGCATGTCTGTCCCGACGTGGTCGGAAAGGGGGGAGAAAAACAACGTCAGCGTGAAGAACAGCTGGACCTGGAGATGCGCAGATCCTGTGGAGGAATGCGCGCAAGGGGCGCAATGACGCCAAGCTCCTGATTAAAAATACGCGCACATCAACTATTGATGAGGGGAAATGCGTATGCTCCAATTATGACGCTCCTCCTGCGGTTGTATGAGCAGAATCCACGCGTGTGCTCCGTCTCCCAGCCGCATCTGTTGCCTCCCCCACTATCTCGCTAGTTCCCATTCAAGAGGAGCGCCTGCGTTGCATGTTCAGCTTCCTCCAATGAGTGCGCGTCTCAGGACATCTCATTTAATATAAGCTGAAACTAGAAACCTCTAGTTACTGGGGACCTGAGCTGCCCCTGAGATGCAAACTGATAAACATAATAATATCCGCTGATATCTTCAAAAGTAATCAAAAGTAAACACGCCGTTTTAATGAACTGTCCTGGTTTGAGCGAGAAGAGTCGACGAAGGCTGCCCTAAAGGCTGCCTTAAAGAAAACATATTGGTCAGAAATGGGCCATAGGGAGAGTTTCCTGGCCACCATCACTGCGCTCACAGAGGAAACACCTGAAACCAAGGCTTTTGTTGCAGTACCCGGATATTTTATTAGCAAGGGAAGGAAGAGCTGCTCAGACCGAGAAGCCAGTCTGGGAGTTGTTTATCACTCCCTCCATGACAATTTATAATGAACATTTGACATTTGTTTAATGTGCAGGAACAAAATTCCAAAAGACATTCACAATACAGGACCCCAACTATTCCACCTGACACTGGTGCTGTCAGCTGTGTGTGACTTTAGGTCACAGGAGGGATCCAACCTGTAGGCAGCTTCCTCAGTGTGGTGAACACAGGAGGAAACTGGGGCCGGGGCCTCTGGCACCATTGCAGGCTGGTTTGACCTCAGGAGACACGTACGGGGCAAAGGTCAGGATGCAGAGCAGACGAGAAGTGAAGCTGTACAAATAAGCATCAGAAGGAGACATCATGGAAGATCCTCATATCATGTCCAATAAATCAAAAATGGACTTTGACCAAACCTGGAATAACACACTATTGACTAGTCCTGATGACAAGTGATACTAGTTTAATGTTAAATTTAAATTTGAAGTCAGAGGTGAAGGCTGTTTTTTTTTGCCAGAAACTGGTACTTGCCAGTACTTAACCACATGTTTCATCAAATAGACTCAGAAATTAAGGAGTTTAGAAAAGCTGTAAAGCAAATTACAGAGCTGGATTAATCGTTTAACGACACGTCATCTAAACAGTACAGTGCTGCAGTGCCATCTAGCGGGCAAAACAATAACACGGATTTAAATAAAACAGGATTAATGCACAGTCAATACAGGTCCCAAATATTTTAAACACTGAAAATAATCTAATTATTTTATACATTATTGTTGATCCCGACTACTGAACGGACTCCAGATAGAAGATCTCAATAAAAACTTTTAATTTACTTGAATATTGGAGGGTGAGACAAGATGTCAGCTATTTCTTTTTTTCATGCTTGAAAACTGAAAAATGTCCCTCCCAAATGGAGAAATTTTAGCCATTTCTCAGCAGAATTCAAAATATATGACAAAAGGTATAATTTTACTATTGTTTGTGTTTAAAATGAGGCCATTGAACTGATATGTTGTCAGTAAATACATCCAAAATCTACACCCACCCACATTTGGTGTTTTAAAAAGACCGAAAAGAGTGGGTTATGATTTTAAAAGGTGGATTTGGGTCTTAAACGGGTATAGTGCATATTCAAAAGAACATGTCAGCAATAAAATGCAGACAAAAAATATTCCAAAATTATAATATTAAAAAATGCTCTTCTATTGGCACTTCTGAAAACATTAAAAATGTCTTTTGATAGTTATTTAACCGGCACACTGAAAAGTCCAAAACAGTATTATGCAGAAAAGAAACCTGGAATAACAATGCAATAAACTATGTATTACCACAAATGGGACACAAGGGCAGAATGTTGTGGCAGACTTTAATTTCCATCCGACACTCCATATTGATAGTAACAAACAAACTGAACACTGCAAACAGCCAACAGACAGAAAAGCTCAGTTCAAAAAGTGAAATAGGAAACAGCACAAACAGCAGTTCCGAAAACATAAAATAAAATAAAAAAGAGGCGCGCCTCACAATGTCTTTTACCGTTAAATCCATCATATAATGACGACAAATGATCACCAGGCAGGAGTCACACTGTGGGAGATGTGGCCGCAGATGTCGAACATGACAGTAATGTGTATGAAATACAGTATCAATAGCCGAGCAGATGCTCAGAATTATCAGCCTCAATGCTGAGAAGTTATCTAAAGGGTTTTCTTTAAAAAATAAAAATAAATACAGCAGCTTTTTAATCGAGACAAGGACAAAGATGCAACACAAAGTATATTGAAACAGTAAAAACATTTTCACGTTATGATCAGAATCCCATACAAAACCATAGATGCCACATCAGAACAAAGCAAAACTGAATAAAGGTGACGCTTTATACAAAGAAACGCACAACAAACACAAATCCAGAAACATCAGGCAGGTTTAAATGAGCATCAATCTAATCACGAAATAATGCAGAAAACTTCTGGTGCGTTGACTGCTACCTTGTGGTCAAAGTTGGAACAATTCTGGAAATAGATCAGATTAAAAGGGCGGATGCAGGAATTGTTATTTACAGATATAACTTAGTTTGGGACATGTGCTGCTGGAGTATCATTGTAGCTGATCTTCCAAGTCAAATGTTTCTGTGAAGTGATCCTCGGCACATTTACTCATTCCCCACAAATATACTGACTAGAATCCATTCTCAGATCCATGCTTGTCTGCAGTCCTGGCATATTTTGAAATAAATACATTTTCTCAAAGATTCACTTTCTTTGTTTCTTGCTACAGAGGTCATATCAGTAGTTTTAAGTTGTGGGGATGGGGGGGGGGGACACGTCTTGAATAAGTCAAACACATTTCAGCCTCACAATTTTACACATTTTCACAATATCACGTCATTGCTGTCAGCTGCTGCGGTGCTTCAAGTGTCTGTCGTAGCAAAGAAAACAGGGTTTTTTGGTCCAATGAAAGTCAGGATGTGTAGGATGAGGGAGCCGATACACAACCAGGAGCAAACACAGGCAACAGGGTTCTCCGTCCTTCAGAGGCTTCTCCCACTCCATGTTAAACGGTGATGTTGTGGCCTTACAGCAGCGTCTGCTGTTGTACCCTGATGCTAATTATACAATGTCCTTCTCACAGTATTGCAGTAGAACTACTGCAGTTAGGACCTATAAGAAACCCGGCCACTCCATACGTCCATATCTACAGTACATACATGACACAGCGACTCCACCCCAGCGGTGCTTCCAGGTCATCTGTCTTCTCTGAAAGGCCCAGTTGTCTGGAGAACAGCTGTCTTCCTGTTGGGACAGGTCAAGGTGATCCTCCGCTCCTTCATTGCATTTTTTCCCCCCTCAGAGTGACGCTGAAAAGTCACAGAGCCGAGACTTTGATGATGCTGATGCCAGCCGCGCTGGTGGTGGTCTGGATGCTCGGAGATGCTGAGTGGCTCAAGGGAGGCCTCCTCTGCACGGGCCCGTGCAGACTGTCCCCGTCGGGGCTCAGATCCGGGGGTGCCGGGAGGCTGATGATCGCCGTGGTGATCCGACCACCTTTACAGTTGATCCTGCTGCTGTTGTCCAGTTTCAGGTTCAGGTTGGAACGACCAGACAGACTAAAATAGAGAGGAAGAGAGGAAAAGGCTGCTTGTAAAATGTACACTCGAGGGTGCTTAACCAAGTCTAATTCAACCTTAAAAGCACAGTTGGAAAGTGCTGGATGTGTTAAACTCAAATAACATAAATTAAAAAAGAAAAATTCTAAAGCCAACAGGAACAAACAAATAAAAGTCTCTCCTGTCCACTGTTTTATTTGGTCTTTGACCCTTTGTAGAATGTTTGAAAATGGCCTGGAAGCACTTGAGGTGGCGCACTGTTGATGCATGTTCCATCCATCCCGAGCGCCGAGGACCGGAAGCCCTTTGTCGACGTCTAGTGGTCAGACTGTAAACTACACTTGGGGTCGGAGTTATTCCTAATGATCAAAGTGCAACGTATTCTTGTGCCATATTAATTCTTAATAAAAACAACCATAGATAAGTTAATAAAGTAAATAAAGAAAAAAAGATTCTTTGTTAAAACCTTCTAAAATAAAATGACTAGTAGTCTAAGCTCAACTCTGATCCTGGAATCTACTTTGATTGTTCTGATCATTAGTATAGTGCTTGAATGTAACCTTTAATTCTTTTGGGTCCACATTCAGTCTTAAAAACTGAACCTGACACCACACAGAGTCTGAGAAATACCTTCCATTAATGGCGGCTGTGCCTTTCAGTTGTACCTTGCAGTGTGTGTGGCCAGGTCACCGCACTGTATGTGGATGGCGCTGAGCTCCTGTAGGGGGTCCTGGTGGGTGGAGGACAGGCTAGCATTGGGAAGTGGAGTGTTTCTTTTTGCCCTGCAGCCGCAGCAGCCCCCCGCCGAGCTGTCGCGGCTGGAAACGGACGGGCTGTGGGACGGGTAGGCCTGCAACGCTGTTTCTAAACAGTTCTGCTCGTACATCTGCTCATCCACAAACTCATGAGCCTGCAGAGGGAACACAGAGGGAAGAAATACAGATAAAAATACAGGATCAAATGTACGCAAAACCACAAAAAAAGAGCAAAATACAACGATCATTTCAAGAATCAGCTCATTATCACTATTTTACAATATATCCTTGTAATTGTGCATTTTGTTTGACTGAGATAGAATTAAAATTCAAATGCTGCTGCCATGGTTGGAGCTTTTTTCCTCTAAATGTGGGATCAGCAGTCAAGTAACGTGTACCCACAGTGGTTTTCTCCAGACAGTGCAGCAGGTGGTGGTGTTGACTCTCCAACAGAGAGAGAGACTTATTCATCTTCTGTTCATCTTCCTCTGTGTCCTTGAGAACAAAACAAAACACACACACACACACACACACACACACACACACACACACACACACACACACACACACACACACTGCATTAATTAATGTAACATGGATTTTTCAGGCTTCTCCTGAACTGTTCTATATGACAGGCTTGGATTTGTTCCATTGTGCAGATTTCAGATCAAACTTTTCTGTTAACTGAATAGGTGTCTTTGGGTTTTGTGTTATGGTTATTGATGCGCACAGAAAAAAAACAATAGCTGAGAATAAGAAAGAGAGGGAAAAAGAATAATGGAAGCACTTTTTCTTTTTGGTATTTATCCAAACAGGACTTGGTTTGAAGGCTCGGGGTCCATTGCAGCTTAGTCTCAAAGTATTCACAATTGCCAAAAAGCATCAAAACTGGAAGCAAATTAATTTCCCCCCGCAGCGCACATTGTTACTCAAAGGATTTGGGTGGGTGGCGATCCAGCGCAGGCACGCTCATTCAGACTCCGGACACGTGAACAATAGAGCACGTGGGCCGAGGAAAACGGCTTCCGATGCCTCGTTCTCTGCTCCAAAGCCTGCACGACGAGAAAGAGGGACCCTTGTCGCGATCCAAAGCTCCTCTCATGTAAACACGCTGGCTTTGATGTGGTCGATCTGAAACGTGTCGACGGCGTTGGCGTCACAGAGGGGCTCCTCACATCTTAATAAATGAAGACAGAATCGCTCTTTACAAACTCGAGGAGGGGATACGGGACGCCTCTCCTCTCATTTATGCTGTGACCTGAAAGTCAGGACAGATGATTTTATTTACATTTCTGTGACTGACGCCGGCTGGGACATGACCAAATAAATGTTCTTTGGCTTCACCGTGCAGTTGAGTTTGAGGCCTGTTAACCTTTGACCTGCTGTGACCCCTGTAAAGTAAAAATGACATAAATAACAAGCAGCTACATACAGGCTTCATTATGTCCTCCTCAGCTCCTCGCAGGGAGATAAGGGTTCGATCCTGGAGATGATGTGTTCCTGAACATGATGAAAATGACGACAGGAAGACAGCTGATGAAGAGGTATGACTGGATGACAGAGCAGGAGGTCGCTCTAGCAATGGTCAGATATACTGACAGATATATGGGGCAAATGTTCCTTCAGTCTAACCACATTATCATGCGCCTCCCTGTCCGACTTCAGATGCTATAGATGCTTCTGAAACCCTGCCGCTGACAAGAAAGACAACAAAATATTAACCAAAAGCATCTTATGTTTTTAAAAATGTCCAGAGTTATTCACCTCAGCTTGTTTTCCCCTTGCTGGAAAGTTGGCAAGCATCCTCAAGGGTTGTGTGATATGATCACGTAGACCACCAGAGGCCTCCCCATCGACCCGCAGCAGCAGTTCTGCTAGTGCCTGCCCAGACGTGACCTTGTGGAGCAGCTGAATTCACAAGGTGGTGCAGGAACCCATCAGGCCCACCAGGTCAGAGCAGAGACTCTTTGTTGTGATATTGGATTTTCATGAAATAAGAGGAATAAAAACAAAGGAGCCGACAGGGAGAAGTCCAGCAGGACAAGCCGGCCGTAAGTCTTTATGGGCCAAAACACAATATAATTGTTTATTCCATGGTGGCTGTAAATCTATGTAGAATAATCTGTCTGTTTTCTCTCTCTTTAAACAGGGATGATCAATAAGCTATAATAAACTGAACAAATCACATGTGTGACAGTGATGTGATTGATCAAACTAATCATCCTTTGAATTAACTTTTTACTCTTTAAAAAAAAAGAAAAAGATCTGCAACCACTCCCATCCCTGACTCACGCTGCACACGACTGACAGCAGTGACGGCGCCATGATTCGATTCAGCAGGACACACACACACACACACACACACACACACACACACACACACACACACACACACACACACACACACACACACACACACGCAGGTCGCTTCGAACACACAGATGGCATTTATATGATAATTCTAACCACTTCCAGATCCCCGTGAGCTTTCACGGTGGACTCGATTAAATCCAAATGGTTTTTACTAACCATCCGCAAGGATGGTTAGAGTGTGTCACTGAAACTAAGAGTGATGAACTGGATGGGAGGGATATAGGCAATTTAATCATGCAAATGTATTCCATTTTTATGTGCTGAGAAAGTAAAAACAAACAAGTAGACATGAAACATGGATTTGTTACGATCCCAAATTCCCCTCCTCAGAATGACCACACCAAACAACCCAAAAAGGGGTCCTGCTGTTTGGCTTTGAGATTTGCCTTCGCACAACAACTTTTATGGAGCGCATTTTGTGTCTGCAGCAGGAAACGACCGTGATTAATTATTCATGGCATCCACAATCTGCATGTTAGCTGTTACTTTTGCATGTTTGCAGCCATTTTGTTGATTGGTACGTGGCCCCTGGATGGCGTTCAATTTTAAAATGTAACCAACAGACATTCGCAACAAAACAGCCGCTGGACCGTTTTACAAGAATTGGAACAGATTTGATTCTAAGGAATATTTTTCGGGTCTTGTTGCTAAGTTTGACCTGTGCTACTGCCTCGTGAGCTAATAAGGAAATAGCTGGACTGGCTGATGATGCATGAATACACAAGTAAAAAACAAGAACAGACTATAATAAGGGCTGAATTTACCATTTCGAGGAAAATATATACTCAGCACAGCACAAATGCTCCCCTTAAACCTGTGAAGCCTCTTGGCAATTTTAAACCTGAGGGATCAATTTGAATGAGAGCGTCACTGAACGCAGCTTCTAGTTATTAACCTACAAAATGCCAACACACAGATCTACGTATTGATGATGCTGGTTCAACGCATCATAATATTCTAATGGTCTCTGACATTGATTTTAAGCTAATTCTAAGCATGACAGCCAGTAACGTATTCTCCAGACGTAACTGCTGTATTTAAATCAGTTTTCTGGGTTTCCCCAAATACGATTACAGTATGTTAGAATCACTTGGACTTTAGTGCTCAAAGAGCCAATGCACAAAGAGCAGTGGTGATCTTCAACTGTGGGCAACAAGGAGCAACCAGAAACACATCCACAGTACAAGAGTCCTGCAGGAAAAGTTTGTAATTTTGACCCTGCTCCTGTGGCAGTGATGGAGGCCACATCAGTGGCCAGCCAGCAGGCAGGGTGCCATCAGACTCGTTTGCTCACTGGTGCAGACTGAAGTTTGCTGCAGCCTTTTTAAACATGCCATTCATCATAAGATCCCCAACGGCACAAGCAAATAAAATGAAATCGGCTACAGAGCTATAATGTGAGGAGATTTTGTTCCACCTTTGACCAAGGTTTTCCAGTAATGATTGTGCTTTCAGTGAAAGTGTTCAGGGGGGCAGGGGCCTTTCTTACCGTAAGCTCCAGCAGGTCGTTCAGCAGTCCTTTACGCTTGCTCTGGATGAAGGCGTTGGCGCTGCTAGATTTGGATATTCTGATCCTGGCCAATCTGGTTTTCTGGGTGTGGGAAGAAAAGGTCATCGAATCAAACAAGGTGGGTGGGAGATAACAGAAGATGATTAATGCCTTGTTTACTGGTGAGAACATTGGGGGTGGGGGGGTTCTATTAATCAAACCCCATTTCTATTTTGGATTTGCAGATGCAGCGATGTGCTCATATCTGCACGACCAAAGACTCATAAACGTCAACATCAGTGCCGCGAACTTTATTGACTGAAGCTGGAGAAAAGGCTGTAGTTTGCATGCCAGACCAGAAGATGGCAGTGTACCCACCTGGATGCATTACTCACTCATCGCTCATTATGGACTATCCCCTGTCACCCTCCCCCTTCCCCCCCAACACTGCTGTGCAATAACCATGAAAATGTACCGTGCAAATGCCATGTAAATATAAACCCAGGCTGAAATTAAAAATTTGCACTAAAGAACTAAAGGGCAGAATATGAAAAAAGTATTGCAGGAGAATGAAAAATAAACATGGCTACTCTCAGTGATGGACCACGCACCCCTTATAACCTAGTCCCCCCCCCCACCACCACCACGTGTTTTTTCTTCTCCTCTCCTCGCCCTTTTTTGTATTTTTCTGTATCAGTTTAAAGTCCCTGAATGCACCATGACATCGGATCATAACCTCAGAGTTTTGCATGAATAAACTGTTAAAAAATTTTGTTCACAAAAGGCAAATTAAATTTAAAAAAATGTTTTTTTTGCGTATTTATTCAGAGGGAAGATCGTTGCAAAAAAGATGGATGCGATGACAAAAGAGAGAGACAGAGGCCCAGAGAGAGAGAGAGAGGAATAAATAAGAGAGAAGTAGGATAGCAATCAAAAGAATGAGTATTTATTGAAAATGAAGAGTATATTACGTAATTTGTTACGTCAGCCCATCTAAAGTGAGTCACAAGTCTTGTTATCCTGCTTTTATTCCTCCATTAATACACATTTGATAAGGAGGAGAGATGAAGAGATCTTCGCCTCACGGACATAAATCTAAAGAGATGAATTTGTCTGTCAGACTCTGGGTACCTGTGAAGGTGCTCTGCTGGTCTCAAATCAGTTTTCTGCTGCGTCCCATCGAGTCTTCAGGGAAAACATGATAGAAAAAGCTTTGCAAACATATTTGCAGTAGAAAAGCCACCCCCTGATAGTAAAGGTGAGTGAATGTGGGTGTTGCATGTCCTGGAATTGATTATCTTTGAACAGGCAAACGCTCTGCACCTTAAACCGTGTGGACGGTGCAAGTGTCCACTGCTGAAGAGGATTTTCTTCAGACCCTCCTACATATATTCTAGGAACTGCAGTTATTGTATTGTGTCATTAAATCAGTTTTACTATTCGTCTCCTGAGACGCGGAGGTCAGGATGGAGCGGGTGAACGGGGTTAATATCAAACACGTGTCCTGGGGTGCGTCATGATCGTAGTTTTGCTAAATATTGTTATTGAGGCTTATTCCCTTTGACAGAGATGCCTGGCTGTGAGTCACAACAAGCAGCTCTGTGATTGAGGTTAAAAGTCAATTTTCTCACATTTCACAGATTCTAATGTGCAATTACAGATACAGGAAATTTCATTAGTTCTCTGAACTTCTCGCCATCTTTTTTTTATTTTTTTTAGGTCAGGAATGAAATGCGATTTAAAGCATGAGGGGGAAGCTGAAATCAACATTTGTATACGATGTGCATTGCGCTCGGGGAATTGGGACACAACAATGGTGGCAACGGCTCAGTTCAACTATATTAAGCTAATTATTCTTTCTAATTAAAGATTTTCTTTTCTTTTCACAAAGTATAACAACAGCGCTTTGTTGAATGTTTTCCTTCATCTTTAATTACAGATCAGACTTTTAATTTAGTTAAGCAACCAGAAAAATCTGCACCGCTTTTAAAGACGTGCACTCAGCTGCAGTGAACAACAGACGGGGAACACGTGCACACGAGTGTGGATGCAGTCGGGCTGAAGGAGCGAGCCCAAAGCCAGCAAGGTCAAGACAATATCCTGTTCCCGTCCATTTACTCAGAGCGAGTGCAAGAAACGCAGGAATAATATAATTAATGTCGCTTGTTTAAGCGCTCAGCAGGAACATTTGCAGTGAAAACACTGAAACATTAAAACAAACTGTCTTTTTTACAACGTTCCAGTATCATGCTGGACACACTTTTATCACATAATCGTTGCGTTTTCAATAAGAATATTACATGTCATCATATTGTGACTTGGACTATGTTGTAAGTGCAGATGTTTTGGGCTAATTGAATAATTTTTTGGTATTTATATGTTTAGTAAAATCTTGGTGAAAAGTCTACTTTTGCAGCCAATTTTTTACAAAAAGCGAAAATATTCAAACTAAATATCCCAAGGGAACACTGCAGCTTGCCGTAATTACTTACAAATTGCAAAATATACGAATAAATAAAATAGTATTTAGAAGTGAGTATTTGAGTATTTAGAATTGTTTCAGTCTACAAACCTGTAAAAGATACTTGACTTTAAAACGCATGGCATTTTCTTGCCTGAAAAGTTTCACTCTGTTCAGGTTGAAAATCCACCAAACACATGCTCGCAGCAAAATACATCCAAAAAACAACCTCAATTAGCTCTCAGTATCTGCCCTCCGAGGTTGCAACCATTTTTTATCCAAAACCCGTGAAAAGGTCGAGTCTGGTGGGTGAGTGTGCCGAGAGGATAGTTGACATTTGGCAGTCAGATTTGGAGTGTGTGTGTGAGACAGAGGCCTCTTAACCACACAAGTCTTTTCGGCGTTCTCGGAAGCTCCTTCCCTCCACGTCTGTTGAAGAAGACAAAGACCTAATCCCACCGCCGTGTAATTTCCTACAGCATTCCCAAAGACAAACGCAGCACCGTCAGAGTGGCGTTAGTTCCACCCTAAATAATGGAATGAGCGATTCCTGAAACTCGTCTCATCAACTTAAACACTCTTCTTTGAGTGAGCTTGGCCAAATGTCGAAGCCTCATCCACAAAGACAGGCTAGCCCTGCCTATAGATGAATGACAGACACCTTTCACACGTGCAGTCTGAGATGGGAACAGGGGCTGGACGTAGTCCTGGATCAGTCCCAGAGCTGCGGCGTTTCAGCCTCACATGCTCACACCGAGCCTCCAACCCATGTAATGAGAAGGAGTTTGGACTGTGGGGGGAATCTGGAGTACCCAGAGGCCCCGGGAGAACATGTACACTAAAAGGACTTTTCTGATGCGAGACAACTTGCTAACTGCTGCAGCACCGTGCCGTCGTGCACAGACGGAGAGGGATGGAGCTCTGCACAGAACAAACAGAACCCTTATCATCTGATGGGCAAAAGTAGGTGAGGACACAGGTTTATATGGTCTCAGCCTATTTCTACATAATAAACGTCGGATTCATTAATGATTTTGTCTTATGTTTCTCTTAAATCTCTCATGTAAATGATAAAAGAGCTTCAAAAGGTTTCCTGACACAGCCATTAGTATCCGCCCACCTGCTGTCATTACCCAGCACTTGAAGTTCCCCTTCATTCTCATTATCCTGATACTCCTCGAGGGCATTTGAAAAACAAGAGTGAGCCCTGCTAATGGTCAGACATTCGCCGGTGTGCACGTCGGGTACAGGAGTGTGACCGGCACAGCAGATGGGATGCCCCGGGGTGTTGGCGCCCCTTTTACCTTCTGAGCGCGTCGCTTGTCAGCTCTCTGGTTCTGGTGGTAGATGCGACTGAAGTTGGACACGATGACGGGGACGGGCAGGGCGATCACCAGCACGCCGCTGAGGGAGCAAATGGAGCCAAATATCTTACCGGCGATCGTCTTTGGCACCATGTCGCCATATCTGTTGAGGGGGAAGATGAGAAAACATGTTGAAATAAAGCAGATCAGAACACAGAAGGACTCCACCTCAGTGGCCAAAGTATCTAAATGGTCCCAGAGGGACCGTGCCCATTGATTTCTACCGCCTCAAATCCATCAGCGCATGCAGCGCTTCGTTTTTCCCCCCCAGGCATTAGGTCGCTTGATAGACAGAACAGATTTCAGAATAAATGGCTGCTGTTGAGGCAAAGGTTGCCCCTGTATCATCATCAAGCTCGAGCGGACAGCTCTTGTGGTCTCATCCTGGCCGACAGGTGAGCTCATGTCTTTTTAATCACCTAACTTCTGATGCCTGAGCTGTGTGATGCGCCGGCTAAAATATACGAGCGCTCAGTAATGAGAGTAACTCTGCTGGCTGTAAAACCGAGACGATGGCCTGAAAGACACCCAAATGTTCCAGCTGCAGGAAACGACAGAGGAGGTCTTTAAATCTCAGTCGGTGCTTCGGTGCGATCCAGCCCCCTCACATAAACCTGCTGAAGTGGCCTACGTGGACGTGAGAAACCGGAACAGTATTAATTATCAGGTCGTTATTGTACAGGCTGAGATGAAGCGGCTGATGGAGCCATTTAAAGCCATTCTCCTCTGCTGCTCTCCTTTTTCCATTCTTCCCCCTTTTAAGTCTGCCCATCCTCAGTTTCCATCAGGCTCCCAGTAATTGGATTACACAGGTGAATGGCTGCTGTTACAGGTGGACAGAGGTAAAGAGATAGCACCACTGCTATCTACGCAGCTCAGATTATAAAAAGACACGTCAGTGAGATCCAGGATGAAACCAGGGTGCATTCACTGACCCAGTACTACTGGCCACGGGGACGTGTCGTGGAACAAGTCATTTCAAGCTAAAGACTTCTTTGACGACCTTGCGTGCATCCGGAGGGAGAGAACGAGGAAGAATAAGACACAAAGCTAATTTTACCTGCTGGTTAGTAAACCTTGTTTTGCACTTATTATTTATTTTAAGACAATCCTAACTCTCCTCTTCTGGCTGATTGGCCCCTGTTGCCAGGCTTCTCCCCTCATCTCTATGATGCTAAGGCTCATGTGCGGCTGACCACTGTGACTCCTAAGGGAGGATCTTCGGAAGAGAAGTGAGTCAGTGCAAGCTTATCACATTTTGGCCCACTGTCGATGCCGAACCGTGCTGAAATCGCCGGTCTTTTCTTCCTGCTTGTCACCCACCAACTGAAGAGCTGAGGGTTAGCATGAGCCCGGCCTCCTGCTGAGCAAACAAGATCGGGAGAGAAGTCGTGATGCTGGTTAAATCCCCTTAAGAATGACTTTTTTCCCCCGAATATCATTTTGACAATGTAAGAAGTGAAGAGGACGTGATATTTACATGAAAAAGAAGCGACACGAAGGCCTCCTACTGATGGTCTAGGGCAAGGATTTGTTATTCAGGAAAATAAAGTTTGGATGAAACCTTTTTGGAGGCAAACAGACTTAAATGTGCACTTTGCTATGGAAAACTCTGATGCTTCTTTCCTTCTGTCCAGGTTGAGGCCCTGCTGGAAACTACACCCATTTCTTGCTTTCATTTTTGAAAAGTAACGGCACTTTACACAGGAACACGTGGAACACCGCTGTTTCCTCGTCAGGTCACTTGTTGACAGTGTCTTTTGTAAGGTGCCACGAAATGCACATGTGCACGGATGTTTCCTTCTTGAGCCATGCTAGGCCAGCATGCTGTAAACAGATGCAAAATGCATCCCCGCTGATGATGACGACGGCGTTAATCTGGAGTTAATCTGGAGTTAATCTGCCATTGTTGGTTATTAGTGCGATCTACTCATGCGCACTCGTCCACGTGTGCACAAAACACACTTCTTGCTTCTGTTGCACACCTGTGCAGGTACCTCCCATCTTCCAAAACTGTAGTTTTCTGTGTTTACATGGAAACAGAGGCAAAACTGACATTTGCATGTCCAAAACAACTGGACAATATTAGTATTGTCAGTTAGGTGCAGCTTGCACAAACCAACTAACCAACTGTGAACTACTGAAGGGCAGGGATGCCATTCATTTTTGTACGTACACTGTATCATACAAGATGTGGGATAAATCACCAAGTTCTCTAAGATCCAAAAAGGCACTGAAATGGACTAAAACTGGAAAGCAAACGATCCTGTGCTGCCTCGATGAGGTCCACTGATGCTGAGCTTCAGCTGGTTAAATAACGGAGATGCTGCAGGAGGAAAATCTCATCATAAAGGTAAAGGTAAACAACAGGACATGTTTGTTCATTTCTTTCTTTCCATTTCCGTGGATGTTGAGCTTCCTCCGCAGCCGTGGACCAATCAGCTGTGGCCTTTTCTCACCACGAGTGTCCACTGAAGTCACAGAATTACGACTATATGTGATGCTGTGATGTCGTAATCCCAACCCGAATGGCTGGACAGAGACATTAAGGACATACGAGGCATTGGTGACTAGTGACCAGAGGACAACTTTAACATCTGCACCTGACAGTACATCTTCGAGAAGTTCACCGTGACCACAACATGGTCCCACTGCATTTGTAGAGTGGTGAACAATATTTAGATTTTTGCCCCCAAACATTTTTCGTAAATTGCATAACCACATTCTTTAACCATCTCGGTCAAAAGAATGTGGGTGGTTGCAGGGAAATTACCAGACGCTTTAACCACAGGAATAAAGCGAGTCCGCGGGGGTGTGATTATCGACAGCGAGATATGCAAAAGAGGAAGCCTGACAGCTACAAGTGAGGATTTTGCATTATTCAATTTTATAAGTTACGGCTACACACACCAAACCCGGTAAAACCCTTTCAGGAAACACAGAAAGATGGCCTGAATGGAGCTTCCAGCTCAGCAGGGAGGGAGGCAGAAATATTACTGCAGGAATATTAAAAAGTGATTTGACCATAAAGCTGCTCCTGCCTGCAACACTTTCAGACAAATGACTTCACTGCTCACGGTGCTGACGGGCCGTTCTCTCCATTATATCTTGGCGCTGGCAGTGGTTAAGACTTTACACCTATTAGGACGCGAGAGGCTCCATTTCAAATGCAACACTGGGGAACTTACACAATGAGTTTCTATGTAAAAGAAATCGGCTAATTGGCGTTATATTCAGGATTAGCTCGATTCGCTCAGTGCAGATTGCTCATTTCCAACCGTGCACCCAGATGATTTTAGATGATAACGTTAGCATGTAAAATATTGAAATGATACAATAAACTGATTAGGAACTCTAGGAAACTATAAGAACCATATAAGGGAAAATACTGGAATGACTTTGTGTAACATTGACACGAAACGTCAATGAATCTGAATGAATAGAGACCAAATGACTGCAGGAAGATGTTGTGCCCTTGGACAAGTTTACTCAGAGACATCCTTCAAAATTAAAGCCTTAACGGAGCAAAGATGCCCGGCTGATGAAAGGATTATTAAAGGGATAGCTGCTTAAAAAGGGACAATAATACACATTGATTGTATGACTAAATTCATTGCATTGTAAATGTTGATTTTCTATTCATTTAACTGAGCCGACAAGCGATTAATTCAAATAAATACTTATTAACATTATTTAAGGTGTTCAAACTATATTCTGGAAAGGTGGAAATCAATGAAATCAACTCGACTTTTTCCAATCAAGTAGCTCTGTTACTGCAGCGAAATCCTCCGGCTGGGTCCTGGTAGTTCTGTGATCGGCATAAAAACGGCACAGAAGCTGCTTTTTTAGTTGCATTTAAACGGCGGTTTGAAGCCAAAGCAATCAATGCAGTTTCCACGACGACATGATGAGGAACTGTGATCACTGTAATCTGTGCTCACAAACGTAATCACAGGAGCCGCTACAGGTCGAAAGTTTTATTTTAATCATACAGTCTTCCGCATTTGTTCTCACTGTGTCAACCTGTTCTCGGAGTTTAAAGCGTGATTGGTCATTTTTGTGTTTTTCCTCGAAGATTGATCACCTGAGCCAGAGAACCTGTAATGGTCAGAAAATGCAGCAATGACCAAAGTTAGTGGGCATCAATCACACATAGTAGTCATCCATCTCTCTCTCTCTCTCTCACACACACACACACACACACACACATTGACTTTGGCATTCTTCAGCCCCCTACCTTAACGTAAACCTCCATCTTAACCTTAAATCAAACTCTCAACCCTCAAACTGAAACAAAATGTTCTCACTTCCCAAAAACGTTCTGACTTTGGGGATGGAATTCACACCTGGTCGTCACCATAAATCTTTCCCATTGACGATGCAGGCTGAGCTTGGGGATGGAGCCACAATAATGTGTTTTCTCATGAGAATATTTCACCTTTTCTGTCATTAAACTGAACATAACATAGAAAAAAAAAGCTTCCGGTTGGTTTGGGAAGAACATTCATATTTATTTTGCTAATTACACATGTGATCCCTCTCGATTTAACTAATAGTGGCTTGACCTCTGTTAGAAAGAACGGAATGCACATTTTGGTCTCAGATATGCGGTGGAGAAGGCGGCCCAGCGGGAGCCGTGTTGTGGACGGCTGCCAGCAGCTGATTCGGATGGACACTAATGATGCGGCTCAACCGAGAACCCAAACTGATCAAACGGACTGTTTGAAACATTTTTAAAGTATTTCGAGATGAGAGACATCAACGAGTTACAAAGGGATGCTGAATGTTTCTCAAGGCTCATCTACAAGATCTGCAGCAGAGGAGAGGATGGTGTTCTCTCTTTCAACAGATTTAAGGACACAAGCTGGAGACCTTATCAAGGACACGGTTCACATTTCCTGTGTGTCTCCTGAGCAAATCTAGTGGATCTGGTACACTTCATAGCTAAAAGCTTGGTTTTAGGTCCAATCTGCTAGATCTCTGTCCAATTTTGTGACATCAGGAAGCTCATTTTGCTGCTGAAACCAGAGACAGTCCCGTCCAAATGTCAAATGCCAGATTGGACAGCCTTTGACGAGAGCCGATGATAGAAAATGGGACCAGCTGATCAAAACTGTAATTCCACATCTTTTCAGTCAGAATTTTAAATGTTGCTGGACCTGGGTCGACTAACCTTCAATAGAAAAATTTAAAAGACAAATAATATCGTATAACACGACACAGGTGTTGGCAAAACTGGACCATCCTGTGTTTTCTTCACTGTGTTGTGTCCTTTCCCACCTTTGTCATGAATTTTGTCCCCTCTTAACCCAAACTGGAAACAACGAAAGCTCAGCTCATGCTGGAAAAACACCTTATTCACATTATTTGAACAATATTAAGTGCAGTAGATGAACGGAAGCTCAGAGTTGTGGGTTAATTGCAAAGTTTGTTTAAAACATGGCTTGTCAGGAGTCATAATACTGTATCGGCTGCATTCACGTCAGCTTTGATTGAGTAAAATCACATTTTCTTTTTTCCCCTCTCTTCATTGAAAGGCTGAACAGGAGTTCAGAGCTATCTGAATGACAAATTCAGCAGCAAGGTGAAACAGTAAAAAATGGACAGCGAAAAAGACAGTTAAAAGAAGCTATTTTAGTTTTCCTCCTTCATCTTACTGCTCGCCATCTTGCAGAGCAAAGTTGCAACAAATTGTTACATAAAATGCAGCAATTTTCTCAGTTTGAAGTGGAAAAAGGCAGCCAGAAATCCCATTTGATGCAACGCCTAAAATGTGAGCTGACGTGACAACAAACTGTAATCGGACCAAAGTAGCCTTAATGTTATCACAGATTTCATTAATAGCACAACAATATGAATGAAAAGTCCAAGGTACTGATGCGTAACCTTGTTTAAAACCACTTACACATCAGCACGGACGCATTCCTCGCAGCCCTTTCTGATCTCGTTTCTTGCTCTCTTTCATGCTCGAGGACAGATTTGTGATCCTGTCCTTCGCTCTGGACAGTGCACAGACGTGGACATGCTCGGCTCTGTGGCTGGACACAGAAGTTCCTGCAGAGAGGAGCGAACCTGCAGCAGAGGGAGTGCAGGACGACGTCCCCAACAGCAACCACTGTTTCAGAGCACGAATAGAACACTTCAGAGGTGGGACGGATGAGGTGTCAGACACCGCGCAGCAAAAATCTCATTATAAAGAGCCTTTTCTTGTTTGAGATGATGCCGTGCAAATATTCACATGCATTCAAAATATTCTTTTTGACATGCGGATACATCTCCACCGGCACCCCTTTTTTCTTTTTTTGGCAGCTGTTCTGAAGGTTTTTGAAGACCAGAACACATAACCTGATTTTCAGAAGTCACATATAGCTGAAAAATGTTCCGGACCCTTTTAATGGAATGTGTATTTCAGCACAACAGCTGGTGTGAAATCATGTCCTTTCACGGCTTGGTCACAGTCACATTCTCCATCTCTTCACTTTGACAACCTCCACCTCATGAATTCAGAGTTGACTGTGCTTCCTTCATCGGGATATTTTTTTGGTTTCTACCAGGCACAAAATTTGGGCTTTGCAGAAATATTTTGGATGCAAAAAAGGACAATGTGGTGTCCCTGCAGGTCTGCAGTGCAGTGTTTGTGTTACTCCTGTGTGTAGGTATTTGAGTACATTTAACCCACAGGTCCCAAAGTGAAAGAGAAAATGAAACCACTGACGTCACTGGTCCAAGAACCCACAAGTGGAGTGAAATATAGATGCTCTCGGGTATCGTTCAATCCAATCAGGCTAAGAAAATAGGGAAAAAACTGTTCCTTTTTTTCAACTTCAGCGAGCACAAAGTGATTTCTGCACTCACACATGCCTGAGTGCTGGATGGAACCCCCCCACTTGTTGTGATGATCTGCATCCAAGTTCAGCAAAGTTGAACTGCGAGTGAAGCGGGAAGCGTATTTGCTGACGTGATTCTCTAATTTCGCGCATGTGTGACCACACCCTTAAGCTCTGCACATTTCCATTCCCCCCTCGCCGCCCTCGCGGATTACTTCTCCGAATCGATGCGCTCCGTTCTTTGCTTCTGTTCGGCAGGCCTGCACGGGTTTTGTCATGGAGTTTCTCTTTGTGGTGTCAGACGCCGTTTCATTGACAATTTCAGCCACACAATCATCCGGAGTAATGAAGCATAGTGTCCTGAGGATGTGACAGGAAATTCATATTTGTCCTTTGTGTTTCACTCGTCTGTGGAAGCGTGGTTACAGCGTGTGCGGCTGAGAAATAAGTTAGAACTACAGAACATTCTGAAACAATCCTATCTGGGCCCTGACCGGGGCAGCGGAACGCATATTAACTTTGTTTTCGTGATGAAAAAACCCCCAACATTAATTCTGCTAAACCTCCACATTTCAGTGGATGCAGACAGATTGCTGCAAAAGTCTGTTACAAACACGGCATTATTCAATAAGCTCTTGCTTAATGAAATTTTTTTTGTCTCTTTGAGCAGAGGATTTACGGCGTTAGTGTATGACGCTGCTAAAATGTCAGGCAGACTTATCCAGGATGAATAATGAACATTTCTGTGTGTTTGGAGTGATACACAATGATGAAATGCGAAGCTGAAACTGACTAAACGCTTGCAAAATCAATGCAAGTGTTTGAGCAAAGCTAAAGAGAAATGTGTCCAGACAGTTTCCCCTTTACATGGAGTGAGCCTCTTCCCGTCCGTCCATCCGTCCGTCCATCCGTCCGTCCATCCATCCATCCATCCATCCATCCATCCATCCATCCATCCATCCATCCATCCATTCATCCATCCATCCATCCATCCATCCATCCATCCATCCATCCTATAATGACTGGCTGTTAGAGGCACACATACACTCTGGACAGCTCCCCAGTCCATTACAGACGTGCACATGCACGCACGCACGCACACACACACACACACACACACACACACACACACACACACACACACACACACGCATCTAGTTTTATTACTTAAATAGAACCCTGAGGTGGCTGTGCCGTCTGTAAGCTTTAAGATAAATGATCTTATTTGGCACAAGAGTGTGCAGCTTTAAGTCACTGTTAAACAAATCCTCCTCCTCTATGTTTGAACAAATATTTTTCACCTGAAACTCTCTTTAAAAACCCAACAGCATCCACAGCGTGAGCACTCGGGTGACCCTGCCAACTTTGTAGGTCTTCAAATCCCCCCTTTAGTTTGTTTTATCAGAACTTTATCTTCTAAATGATGCTCACCCCTGACTTTCCAACACCGCTCTATTTGACATATGGGGATTGTAATGTAGACATGAGGGACCATAATTGCAGTCAATGATTTACCCCTTCAACCAATTACTTTTTCATCTCTGATTCACTTCTGCTTCTTCTCCTTCTGGCTTCAGTCATCACGGGTTCCAGGGAGGGAACCGTGGCTCTTGATCAATGCTACTCCAAGTTCCTCTAACATAAAGTGATGGAAAGTCGGCTAATTAGAGACGAATCTCAGCGCGCCTGCCGATTCGTCGTACGTGGAGCAGGGAATGAAAATGTGGCAATTAATAAGCAAGAAGTGCTGCCCTGTCTTTCCCTTCTTAATGAACCAATCTGGTAATTCTGCGATGGAGCTCTGGAGCAATAACAAAGTCTGCACTGAATGTAGAGAAACAACATTAGAACGACTGCTGAATAAGCAATGCAAAGCCATTGCCTTTTACATTACTTTGATATGCAAGTTAGCAGTTGCCTTTTTTTTAGGCCATTATAGTGAGGAGGGGAAAAAACTGAGCAAATTGTTTCCAACCGTCCTCCCTGCAGGTGCACGAGATTGTATTCTTGCTTTCACATTAACTGCCATTCTGAATTTGCTGGTATTTAATGGAACGGACCACCAAAACCATTCAGAAGCAAAGCTGACATGTTATTTGCCCAAGAAACATGGGGTATGGCTCACCTGGCACAAATGAGGGTCTGCAGGAAATCTCTCCTTAAGCAGCACTTTGCCTTAATCCTCAGGGCTAATTTGCAAATAGTTCAAAATGACCAGGACGGCGGCGCAAAAACGCCGTTTCCGAGTTATAACGCGCGTGATGCCGTCCTCCTACGTTAGCACATTAGGGACATAAAGATTGCCACTTAGAGATAGAAACTAATTTTTACCTCAGCAGATGCTTGGAATGCTGAGAGCGACCAGAACGTCTGTTTAAAAATTCATGGCGAACGTCTGATTTAATGTAAACAGATCAAACAATTTCAGCTGAAATCCCTCCATCGCCTCGTGCACGGAGGTGTGCTTTTACAAGGTTTGGGAGCTCACAGGCTTCTTTTAAGGACAAAACACTACTTTTGGATATCTGAACCAACAACCACAAACTGGAACCTGATGTACTTTGCAAATACGTAAAGGTGGGCCTCCAAGCATCCCGCAAGAACTCAGCAACATTTCCGCCTGTGCTATTTTTGGACCAGTGAGTTGCTACAGCGGCAGTAACTTAGGATGGAGTCTGAAAACACACCGTTGACGTGAATCAGAGAGCAGGGACCTCTCATCCGCCACAGATGGTCAACCAGACGCAGCCGATCACGGGCGCGTTAGAAGCAGGCCGAGTGGTTTACTGGCTCGTCGCCACCCTTCTGGTCGTGACTCCTCAAACAGCTGCTGGAGTGCATTTTGTTCTACAGAATCCCCACAGAACCAGCCGTCCAGAACAGCGGATGATAAAGTGAACAGGAACATGGCGTGACGGAAGAAAAGACTCGCCTTTAGGTGGGACGCAGGTGTGGTTGAGCGAGGCGCGTCTCCATTACCGAAGATAAGACGCCTAAATAATTCTTCACGGTACGTGCTGGATGACGCGCACATTTTCTCTACGGGTTCTGAACCAACTGGTGCAAATGACTAGGTTGGGATTATGCCAGCTGGGTTGCTGCTGCTAACACAAATGGGCCATCGCTGCTTTGTTGTTGCTGCTTTTTCCTTTTGCTTCTTTAGATCCTTTCCGTGCTTGATTGTTGTGATGGTGATTTTTTGGGTCCCCTCTCAGTATATTTGCAGCGAATGTGGAAAACAGCTGGCGAGGCCATGTGGACGCTCCTCGCAGCTTGCAGCAGTCGGGTCTCCTTCACCTTATCGCTAAATTCTTGACTAAAATCCCGAAGCCTCGTGCCCCTGCTGTCCAACACTTCCACCGTCTTACGCAGGTGCGTCCCGCACCCCCTTTGTGTCTTACGTCCACTCGGGTGACTCTTCATCCGCTTCCATTAGAGATCTTGAGATGGGAGCACAAATGAAAAATGCTTTCTCTGGGATCTTTTTAAAAAGCCTCCTATGTAGGTTAGAGGCAAAATTAGGCTGTTGGAAAGCTCGAGAGAGACTGAAAGAGCCACTCTGGTGCTGCATGGGTGACGTCACGCTACAGGAGTCCACAGAACAGCTGAAATTCTGTTACTGAGAAGCAGCAGGTAGATTTCTGCTCGCTTGTTAATGTATTACAGTCATTGCTCCCTATGAGTTGAAGCCAAACACCTCCAGGAATGATTGTGTAATTTATGTTTATAGCATGAAAATATCAATGTACATTCATTTTCTCTATGTGCAGCTTAAGGGCCATATCCTACAAGCACAACTATCTTTACAGGCTGAACATAAATGGTCGAACGAAATTAGTTATTAGTCTTTAAACTCTGCTAACTCTGGAAGGAATCCACAAGACAGAGCTAGTTTTCGAGCTTTTCTTCTCTACTGTGACCAATTTAACCAACGTAATTTCTCCTCATACGAAATGAGATAATCCTCGACAATTAAATCAAGTGTAAAGTGTTGGACTGTTGCGCTTCCTGTGTTGCTTTGCTGCTTACAATCCAACACCAGTCATTTTTCAAATAAACATATAAGTGTTGGAGTTCGAGAGTTCATACCTGGATATCATGCAGATTTTCTCTGTTTGCAAACTCTAAATAACGAGTGCGCTGCGATCACACACACATTTAATGTAATCACCGGGAATCGTTGGGGCTAAGGGCGGTAAGCAATTTATACTGATTTCATTTCCCGACATAATTTCACTCAAGTGCAGCATTTGAATAAAAGTGTGAAACAGCAAGTGAAAAACGGCTCAGGTGACATATGGCCAAATGATTCATTACCCTTTCACAGCAGCTTAAAGCGATGAAGAAAAGAACCCTTTGGAAGCCTAAGGTGCACGTTGGAGGGGATTTTGAGCTATTTGGTGCACTAAAAGAGTTTTCTGAGAGTTTTCTTTCTGATGGACTAAACGTGGTGCTCCACAGGAAGAGAGCTATTATTAGCTACGCTCGCCAATTCTGACAAATGTACTTGGACCGGCTTAGATGTCTCCAGTACACGTTGTTTTCGCCATCTATTTTCCTCCTTTCAGAACTCAGCAGGCTCCTGCTTTGATTCCATCTCCTGCAAACTTTAAAACGTAACTGCAGTATTATTCTTTTGTTTTTCCAATATTATGTGATATTTTAATTCTTGGACGGGCATTCTGGACGCGGCTGTGACAAAACCTGAGGATTTTGATGTAGTGATAGAGAAACTTGGTAATAACATTGAATGCTGAATGTCCTCCATGGATTTCAGGATTTATTATTTATTATTCATTTATCATATCGTTTCATAAAATTAAAAAGTACTTGTTAATTAGACGCAGTGTCCTGTGCCTATATACATATTTCCCCTCACAGTCAGTGTTATCTGGCTGATATTACTCTTATGTAACCGATATTGTTTGTGGTGCATGTGGCAAAAAGTGAACTCTAGAGTGGAGTTTATAATAAATTATTATTGTACTAATTATTAATGCGCACTGACGTCCTGAACTCACGCCTGAGTTCAGGTCTCCTGGTGAACAACAGGGTCTCTGTGGTCTAAATGAGCCGCCATGGTCGTCGAGCTCACCGTGGCCGCGCCACAGATGAAGATGAATGCTCAGATTTTTCTGAAATGACGTGTTGGATGATGACGCTGGGACAACCGTGACCTTTGACCTCGTATCTGCATCATCAAAGTGGGTAAAAAACAAAGATAACATTCTTCAGTAAATCACTAATTAGTCTGGAGACAGAGATAGCATCTAATTAAGGAGCATCTGTATTTTTTTTTTGCAAAAATAAAAAACTTTTTTGGACTTTAGGTACAAAGAAAAGAAAGCAAAATGTGGTAGTAACAGCGTAAAGGTGAAAGTAAAGAAAAATGCTGCATTAAAAAGAATATTTTCTTGAAATATCACTGGCTATACCATCAAGGAGCTTCAAATATTCAAGCAATATTTTTCTACAATTAGCCACTCTCAATACCATCGTGTCATCATGAGTACAAATGATGTTTCTTTTCACCAGTGCGGCAGAACAGAGATGTGGAGCCCACCCACAGTCAGACCCATTCACATAAGCAATGGCTCGCTCTCTTCTGATGTTCCTAATTAAGACATCTTTGTTTTCCCTTGTTGGTTCAGTAAACCGTGCCCTGCGGCTGACTGAATTCATACCAAGATGAAAAGAAAAATAGCATAAGGCGTCCCCGTCCTTGCACTGATGAGGACGTTTAAACGACAGGATTAGGCTCAGCACACGACCAAAGGAAGTCATTGCTCTCAGTTCTTTGAATATGACACAGTCAGAGAAATACTAGAGTTCTCTGTGGTTTTCTTTACACAAAGGAGTCTTTTACTGGTCAACAATGAGGAGACAAAGGTCTCTTATTATTCAGTGCAGACTTCATAGAGAGGAAAAAATGGAGAAGATGTTAATATTTTGGTATTTCACCATGTTGGCAAATGTGCAATCAGAAAATCCTCATTTGAAATATGAAGCTTCACCATAGAGGCTGAAATATGATGAAGCACCAAAGATAACGAGTGGCTTTAGTGGAGAAGATCAGGATTTAAAGGAAAGTGAGCCATCTGTGCTCCCAAAACAAAAAGCACAGGATTCACAGTCAACCAGCCAGTAAACCAGTGTGTGTGTGTCTACCTCCACCAGTGCCACGCTGCACCTCCTCCCAGAACAGGAGCGCAAATGGAACGGAAGACATCTTTGAACAATGAGTACTGATCTGCATCGAGCTCCCGCTCGTGAAGTTTGGAGTTGGTGAACTGAATAAAGCAGAGTTTTTAAATTTTTTTTTGTCACATTCATACGAGGAATGCTGAGTCATGTTCAGCAAAATGAATTATTCCTTCTGTTTGTGCACCTTTGCACTGGTTTAGCATAATGGTTTGTTTTCTAGAGGTGGCGAGAACAAGCACAAAGTTTATTTCGACCCGACATTTCAAATTCAAGCGTAGAACTCTTGCATTGGTCCTTCCCACTGCAGCACACGTCACCTCCACAACCTGTTTTCCCCATTTAGGAACTTCATGCTTCCTTACTGCCCCGGTCTTCTTCAAAACTACAATCTTGGTGCCCGTGGAAAGACGACATTTTTGCTTTTCGGCATTAGCCACGCCCACAATCCCAAATCCCAATCCCATTATAGTTTTCCAAAGCCAGATGAGTTCTGCCCGGAGAGCAGACCAAAACCAAGAGGCCAGAGAAGTGGTTTTATTCTGTTCTTGCAGCCTTGGAAGCAGGAATACATTTCTCTGCTCTTGCAGAGAACGTAACAGCCCTAACTTTGCATTTTGAATATTTTAATACTGATCACCCACAATGTCAAAACTCTACAATTTCCCCACACCGAAGCCATTCGATACATAAATTATGTAGCGCTGATTTCCCAAGACAAACTGCACGAATAAAACAAAGGCAGGAATGGGGGGGGGGGGGGGGGGGGGGGGGCGCCTTGTAAATCGGGATTAGCATGTTGTGAACAGCGCAGACGAACTTGCACAATTATGAGGTCAGTTTGAGTGAATGCAGCAGACATTTTAAATCAGCAACAAGGGAATTAGCTGCCTGAATACGAGGCTGAACAACAGACAAGGATTTTAATATCATGTCAGGTTATGGTAACATTTGGATAATTCCAAGACCATCACCATCTGTTCGTGCACATCTCTCATGTGCTAGGCCTTTAAACAAACATTATTTACTCGGCGGGTTTCCCCGGGCAAACATCTGCACAGCACCGATAGGTCTTATAAAGCTTTTCCAAGCTACCTGGCAGCCATGGAATAAATTATATTTGACATTTCTCTACGGGGTGACAGTGAATTGACTGTGAGCGGAAATCTGAATAATTTTGTTGTTTTTATTTACATACTGGACGGTTTTCTTTATGCTCAGCTATAAGTGATGTGCACAGCTCAGGAACCTGCCTTGAATGAAGGAGCCTGAAATGTAAATCTGGTTTATAGTTTTCCCAGACCTCTCAAGTTTATTTGGCATTGCGGCTTGTGTTTATTTTCAGTTTCACCAATCGTTGAAGCCGTGAGCAGTGACGTGAAATATAGCGGTGCGAAGAAGTGAACCGACAGGGATTGCAGATTTACATTCAATGTCGAATATGAGCTGAATTAAGATAGCCCCATGTCTCTGAAGGATTTACTTCTACTTCCAATATGTTTCTATATGAATACTGGCAGAATAAATGTTTGTAGTTCTCTATCAACATTTCCATATGAGGCCATTTATGGGGGAGATGTTCCCACTGAAGTAATCCTGCACTACAATCCCCAACTGTAATGGATAGTGCCCAGCAGCATGGACAACGCTAATCCAATAATTTTGAAACTGCAATCTAAGCTAACTAGCGAGCTAGGCTAAAAAGAGTGGCGACAGCTCTATGCGGAACGTCTTTCCCAGTAAAATGTGGTGACATCATCACTGCTGGAACTGTACTGTGTGTTTATGCATTGTGTAAGTTTATGTGTGCAAGAGTGAATTAAATGTCACAGTTATAACCCCCTCTGGTAAAAGAGTGATTTGTGATAGCCGGTAAAATTTTAATTGAACAAACTCAGCTAAGCTCATCAACAAAATGAGGGGGAAAAAAAAGCTGCATATTGAGCAAAACATTATAGGATACACGAGAGTGACGTGGAACTTAAGTCATGCTTTATCAACCCATTCAAAGTAAGCTGTCCACCAGCTGGGCCTCATTCAGCTCTCCGTGGTGAGAGGCTGTTGAAGAAAGCTCCCAAACTAACGTCGGCAGTCTGCCAGGTTTTACTTCCACAGAGACACAGAGAACAAGGTGTCCCGCCTCATCCAAAGGGTTCACTTCGACTTCTCTGGCGGTGGACATGAAAGGAACTAAGGTGAGCGAGGGCAGAAAACCGGGGGAGTTTCCAGTTGCACCACAGCTGAAGGAGTGATGAGGTGATGGAAATCAAATCAATTTCGCTGCCAAAAGAAAGACAAGTAAAGTATCTGTGGACAACCTTCTAAAAAATAAACAGACTGGGGCACTACAGTTAAAAACCCTCCTATCGATTACTCACATGATGCAAACGCCTCCATCTTAAACGCTGTCTGTTCCATTATCCCGCCGCTTTCATCTGGCAGAGGCAGAATCTCGGTGCAGGGGAACAGAACGTGCTTGAGCTTCTTAACGCTCCTCACCCACGGTGGTCCTCAGCACGGGCAGCTGAAAGCGCAACTCAAACTTTTAAGGCCTCATCTCGCAGCTTCTCAAAACGGACCTCAACCTTTGGAGGTCTGTACAACAGCATGAGCGCATCGCTAATGACGTTCTAGCGGAGTCAGTGGCCCCCTGGGGTCCGGGGGGAGAAACAAAGCGCCTTGGTGTAGAGACACTTGGACATTTTTTGGTTTAACATTGCTTTGAGTTTAACAACACCATCACCTCTTAGTCACAGTGAACAATTTATACACTTTGATTTAGCAGCCTCAGTGTGAATTACATCTTACTTTCGCGTGCCTGCAAGTGATAATAAGGTCATTTTAAAGCGGAAGCCCGATGGGAATATCATTAGTATTGACCAGCTGATAACATTAGATGCTGCTAATATGTGAAAGGATTCTCAATGTTATTACGATTTCTCCTGAGGGGAGCATAAATATGTACCCATTTTCACGGCAATCCATCCTGAGACGCTTCCAAGCAAACAGTGGCAACAAGTTCATCAATCTTCCATTATCAGAGCTGTAGAATAGTTCATTTAGCTGCTGTTGAATAATTCTCTGTGATGTCTGGGTGTAATTTCATTCTTCACACGGGGCGGAACGTAAAGAGGGCTGAGATGTGCCACAAATTGCGTCCATCTGCTCGGAATTTTAAAAAGCCACTGTTTTCCTGTGTCCTCTTTTCTCCAGGTATAACAGTTTCCTCCCTCATTCCATTCAATTTGTCCCTGGATGTGCCTTTAAAAGGACTGGTGACCTGTCCAGAGTGTGTCCTTGTATCTATGCGGCTCAGCACTCTCCAGCAGTTAAGAGAAAACGGGTGGATAGAAGTCAGAAACAGCCACTCGGCAGTCGTGACGCACCCCACTGCGCTATCACAGATGCTAACGTCAGTAAAAGCTTTAGAACTTAAGTTTGTTCTCCAACAGTCAATTGGGAGGAAACCAAATACCTGCAAAACCAAATTATTCGACCTTTGCCAGCGTTCAGAGACTCTGACTTCAATTCACCCCATGCTGTCCTCTGTAATTTACAAATTGCCTTTGTTTTGCTGTCTGGGGGCATCTTTGGTGTCCGGCCGTCGCTGACAGAAAGAGATGTTTGTTTACCCCGATCGAACCGAGTGATTCCACAAATTGCCTTCAACCACTTAAACGTGCCTCCCTCTCTCTGCCGGTGGAAAACACGGCAACGTACCAGGCCGAGATCAAGAGGCTCCGCAGAGGATGAGAGTTGAGTCTGGATGGGTCCAGACGCATCTCTCTACTGTAAAATATAGACGTGGAAAACAAACAAAAGTTTCCTCTGGAACTGTTTTACTCCGCACATGTTGATCTTGAACCGATATCACTCACCCTCAAAAACATTATCTTTTGCTGTTCAGTTTGGCATTGAGCCAGATTTTAGAAACATCCAGTTCATTAATGTGGAGGACAGGCTCGGTCTTCAGTGCGGCCCTGCTGCTCTGTGGTAGCGTCGGGACTCTTGTGGGTGCATTTATGAACTTACCAGAATAAAGGAGCTGTCTGGCCTCAGAGCCAACCTAACGGATGTGCAAGCAGAGCTGCAGGAGGTTTCAGTGTCTGCGAATAAGCGGCAGACCAGCTTATGCTCAGCCTTTAAAAATTCTCACACTACATTGATTTTCATTTGAGCATTTGAGCATCAATTTGCAATCATTAGAGGAATAAGGTGAAATCTGTTTTGCCCGGTTCCTGTTATTTTATTGTAACAGAGGGAGGGAAAACACGCCGCAGCAGATGGAGGGGAAATGCGATGCTGCGCAGGTGCATCGCTTCATCTGCAAACGTATTCATCGGATCCACATTGTGATCCAGGCGGGTTTTGCCGTCTTAACAATACTGGAGGCGGTCTGAGGTTTTCCCTGGAAACATCTGAATCTCTGGCCCGTGTCGTCCAGGGCTGGCTATCGGTCACCTTCTCTGAGTAATCCCACTACTGGAACGGTAAATGGAGACAGCTAGATGGAGACGGCGATGGCTGCTTCTGTGCAGAGACCTAATCATGCGTTGGATTTCACATCTAGCCAGCAATGGTGGCGGCCTGTGGCCGCTCACGCTACAGAAGCACTATTTTCACAGCAGAAAAGGCGTATCAGGATCGAGCCGAGGTCGCTACTGCCATCGCATTTCCACATCATATTCCCCTTCAAGGAGCGATGCGTATGCCTTGTAACAGAAGTGCACGTTCATCCAAGGTTTAGGAAGATTCTTAATTTCTGGAGTTCTGCAGTGTAAATCTGTGGATCACACATCAAACAGCGGCTCAGGCCGTCTGCCGTTTGATTTCTGTGCGATCTGAAGGACGCGTAGCTCTACAACGAGGCATTTACTCTGGAAATTCTGCTGTTCTCGGTCTGCAGGTTCACAGATGAGTGCGCCTGAAACACGAGTGTTGATGAGGACCAGTGAGAGGTGTGATCAGGCTCAGGGGACAGACACACGCTGGTAGAGACCTTAAAGGATTTATCAGTAGTATGGAGTCACATTCATAATGACAGATGGCTGATTTAATTATTTGCAATGATGCTTTTGGTGTTTGCTGACATTTATCTGAACAGGACTGATTTCAACTTTATTTCTGCCTTTTACCATCATATCGAATCCGCTTGAAGCTGATTATGAAAATGAGATTCAAATGAGTTTTTAAATGTGTTATTTAAGTACCTCTGAGCCAGGAAAACAAATCATGTATTACACCCTCATTATGCAAATCAATATTGTTTTTTCTGAAGTCAAAGGTCTGTATATAAATTTTAAAAATTGATATATATATAAACACACACTCATACATTGAATATGCAAATTAAAAATGAAAGGAAGAGTTGTTTCATATATATGTAAAAATAAATTCTGCACCAGCTTTCCAAAGGCTCAGTTTTGTCTGTCAGAGAACGTTTTGCGCGACCTTCGAATCGTCAAACGGCAACGTTCTGCCAAGGGAACGCCTGATGTGGGGAAATACTCGAAATATCTCAGCCTGTCTGACATCTGTTTATCCATTTGCTCTCACAACCACAGTAGCAGTGCATGAACCACCTGCCTAAAACAGCACGTTCAACACTTCAAACAATTAAGCAGCATTTGACTAAAATGGTGGACGGGAGCTGCTTCACTTGCTTTTTTGCTGAATTTGTCACTGAACCAGGCGACGCTCGGGGGCGGCGAAAACGCGCCTGGTATCGACAGCAGACGTGAGTGATCTGAATGTAAACATGAGCGTTTCTTATAGCGAGAGAACAGCAGAGAAAACTCGCCAGCTGCTTTTTTCCAAAGAGCAGTCGATATCTTTGCTGTAATCACTGGTGCGCGTGTGAGCAGAGAGGTTAACTCCAACAAACACGCTCAAGTACGAGCTGGCCTCGCTTTCAACAAGCCCTGCTTTTTTTTTTTTTTTTTTTACCCTGCAGCTGCTGTTTCACTTTTCCTTTTATGTACTGAACTGAACAGTAATGTCCAAAATGATCAGCCAATATTGGCCTAAAAAGGTAAAATCACAAATTATTGCAAATTATCTGCAGCGAATCAGTTTTTACGCAACACACATTATATATCAAACTCTGCTGAATATTTATATTAAACATTAAAGTACCAAACAGGAGGTATGCAGCATTAATGACTTTTTGGGGGCGTATTGACAGCTGGACAACATTGGTATATCGGCTATTGGTTAAAAAACCCCAATGTGGAGCCTCTCTAACGAACACCTTGGATGTAAAATCACAGTATTTTGCCAGCGTGTTAAGGAATTGACTGCAGAGCGGTTGTTTTCATTTCTTGTTTCATTTCAGTAACTTTTAAGCCTGTTGTTTGTTGTTTTTGACATTTTGGTGAATACATTTGAGTTTACCTTGATGTCTCTGAGGAAATGTGAACCCCTGGGGGCTTCAAGTGCTTTATATTCCAAATAGCTAATCCAGAGTTTAGCTGAGCATTTAATTAAGTGTACCAAAGCAGTCCTCCAGTCCTAAACCTCCAGCGAACCTCTCTTTATAAGCCCTTCAGTAGAATTTCTCTTTAGCAGTTTTTGCATGCAAAACAATGGCAACATTGCAATTTTTATTCCCATTTGAAAACCAGTGCATCAATTCAGGGCATCAAAATATTTAAACATAAAGGCCACACTTACAATTAGGTTTAATGTATTTATTTTTTTGGTGGTGTTGAGTTGTGAATTGGGCAGAGATATGAAAGTCTCGTGGAAGGACATCTCAAGGTCGTAGAGCAGGTAAACAGACAGCACAGGGGGGGGAGAGGAAAAGGTTGAGGGTGTGGATAATTCTAGAGGAAGTAGAACCTCGGGGAGTTATGGAGGGCTTTGAAAGTTACCAGCGGAATTTTAGAATTGATATGGAAGTGAACAGGGAGCCAGCGGAGCTGTTAGTGGATGGAGCTGATGGAGGTTAAGGTTCTGGAGAGGACGAGAGTGGCACCATGAGAAGTTGCTCCAGTGATAAAAACAAAAAGCTGTATGGATTATATTTAACAGATGTTTGGAAAAAAAGCTGCTGATTGTGTGTGCATGTGTGTGTATTTCTTCATTTAAATTGTACATTTAATAATGCTTTGATTAAATAAATTGGTTTTAAATGTACATGGGAAAAGAATTCCAGAGCCTCAGAAGTGACTAATCCTCATTATCAAGCGCTCCACCATTAGCACAGTCGCAATAAAAAACAAGGCAAACAAGGATAAGAAAATACTGTCGCTACTGTGCAGGGTAACATGGTTGGGAAAACAGCCCAACAGTAGCATTATAACAAAACTTATTTTAATTTAATTTTTAATGTAGCCTCTTGTCTTCTTAACCACTTTAACCCCTTCGGGGTCACGGGGAGGGTACACAATGGGTGAAGCTAGGTCCACCCAGGTCATCCCAGGGGCCTACATGAGCATTTGTGGGGTTGGTACCTTGCTCATGAGTACCTCTGCAGTGCTTTGAAGGTGTTCTGGCCCCTTCCCCAACTACCAGAACACCTATCTTTTTATGTAGCATTTCTGGTATTTGTTGGAGATGTTGGAACACCGATTTGAGAGGGGTTCAAATTTTAATGTCACATTCAAGAAATAAAATCACAAATTGAATTAAAAAAAACAAAAAGAAAACCCCAAACCCATAAATTTGAATGAAATTAGTTACAAGTGGCTATCAGCAGGATAATTTAATAAAAAACTACTCCAAAGTACTTCAGTTGAATGATTTAGTTCTTAACATTATACAAAAATTTTACACTTCTAGTAATGAGCATTCACTCACTTTTGCTGATGATGCTTATTTAAAAAGTTGTATCACAGATTTTAATTAGAAACTACTCATTTGAATTAGCAGTTTTATGTACACGTTTTGCTTAAAGGCCCAATTATGTAACAATTTTCAGTGTTTGAAACGAGCCGATTGCCATCTAATGATTACACGCATTTACCCATTTACAACAGGATGAGTTGCAACTAAACATCTTTGGGGTTCAGGTAATGATCCAATATTCTGTGGAAATTATTATCATTCCTCAGCTCAGCTGACGCGTGAAACGTTGCTTTCTGGCAACACAAAAACGCATCAGAAAACGAAGCGGTGTTGTGTCTCGCGTGTTGAAACACTTTAAACTTACATTTAGGCAGATTCTCATCTAAAAAGAGTGGGCGTTATTGTGCCGTTGCCGCGGCTCCAGCTGCAGCGGGCAGAGCTTCTCCAGAGCGAAGCAGCCGCCGCAGCAGCGCGTCCATTGTGCGGTCGACAGCGGAGGAACGCGTCGCTGACAGCTCAAAGGAGCCAGGCTTTGTGCTGCAGCTTCATCTGAAGACACGACCACAGAAGAGAAAAGGCCACAGGAGACAATGCAGACAGAGCCGCTTTGTCTCCACGGCGACGCCTCTTTGAAGAGCCATGCTGGCTCCTCCAGTCTGAAGCCAACGAGGTACTTTGGCCCCGCAACTCTCACCAACGATACCGTATTAACTTACGAGAACGAGCTGGGTCATTTTTTTTAATTAAATATGAGCATGTGTGGCCCACGCAGACACTCTCTGGGATGTATTCCACCCAGCTCATCCACAAATAGGATTTACATCTCCTCGCCTTCGTTTATATTCTGGAATCTTAGACCCTGTGATACACACTGATGGTTGTCCTTGTCCTCCACCTCAAAAATGATGACTCTTCCCTCTGGACATCATGAACTAGAACGAACCTCCAGGTTTGGAGGGTTTGGAAAACTTTCCGTAAGTACGCTGGAACAGAGTTCACTGGTTTAGGGATGCAGATTAATTCCCTGGCTGCTACCAACGAGTCTTGCAATAACGTTTTCTTCACATTTTTAGATGGAAAACAGATCATAACCTAATCACATGACCTAAGGGTAAATGAAATATTCCTCATTTCACAATCTTTGCATATTGAATTTTAACAGTTGAATCAATCCTTGTTGGCCACTGAGCCAACAGTTGATATCAGAATATTCGATATGTTAACTTTTCACACACACTTCTATTACTGTGATGTGAGATTTACTCATTTACTGCAAGTAGAGTTGTGTTTGACCAATTTTCACATGGTTAATTTGAAAAGTGTCAGATATTATTGGTGGTGCAGCTCATTACTGATGAGGGCTCTGGTTAGTGGGACAAGGTCAGTGTAATGTTTCAGCACCGTCTGCACAAGTCTGACCTCAGATACATCACAACTTAATAACACCCTGTGGTGCTGAGTAATTCAGCCACCCCACCTTCTATATTGGCTTTTGACCATTTGTTCTGGGTGGAATTGAAACTGGCGTCCCAGGAGTAAAGGAAGATTGTTGCACAAAGAAAACAACAATAAGAACAACAAAAAAACATTTGGTTATCTCTTCTGATTTAAGGATCTGTCGCTCTGATCCATCCATCCATCCATCCATCCATCCATCCATCCATCCATCCATCCATCCATCCATCCATCCATCCATCCATCCATCCACCCATCCATCCATCCATCCATCCATCCATCCATCCATCCATCCACCCATCCATCCATCCACCCATCCATCCATCCATCCATCCACCCATCCATCCATCCACCCATCCATCCATCCACCCATCATCCACCCATCCATCCATCCATCCATCCATCCATCCATCCATCCATCCATCCATCCATCCATCCATCCATCCATCCATCCATCCATCCATGTTCTGTCTAAAATGGGCCTACCTGTCCTATTGCAGCTGAGCCCAACACCCAACAGAGGGAATATACTGCATTCATGGATCAATTTCTCAACATTACTGAGCCTCTACACTCCTGCTGCCATTGCTGACAAGGTCCATCACCGTGGTAACCTGTCGAGAGTGAGCTGCTGCGCCGCGTCCAAGCAAATGATTTCATATAAGACGCCCGCTCGCTAGTTTCCTTTGCCGTGCAGGTCAGGGTCTTTGTGAGGGATGGCCACTATGCGTCTTCATTTAAATTTCATTCCTGTCAAAACTGCCTATGAGACGCGGTGCTAATGTAATGGGGAGCCTGGGGGGTGGCGCTGCAGCTGTCTCACGTACAGACAGGGGCCACTTCCTGTGTCCAACACGATGTCGTACGTCACAGGAGGACCTAAATGGTGGACAAAAGCTCCCTCTTCTTGTGTCTTTGTCATTCTGTGACCACATCCACATACATCCACCCTAATTTTGTATACAACTGTGTGGCATTTGAGAACTGTATAGTTTATTAGAGACAATCTGCTATCAAAGATGGATGCTGGTAAAAGCCTTTCCCCCTCTTTTTTATAAAGCACTGCCCTGAGAGGTTTCTAAAGACAGTGGTTTTGTTGCCCATAGCCACATTAATTGAAACGACCTTGGCAGGAAATAACACATTTGGTTATCTTGTTACTGCAGTCCATAGAGTGTAACATTGACCAGTGAAAAAGAAAAAGGCTTCACCGATATTATGTGCAACCAAGGAAACCCAGTTTTGGCCTCCAGGGACAATTTGTTTCAATGTGTTTACTTCATTGCCTTTTTCATTTCAAATCTAATCCTTTGCCATTCCTGTCACAGCAGTGATGTCCTTGTCTGAGTCTAGATGAAAATGATAAATATGCTACCCTGTGCACTGGAGAATTTAGCAGAAAGGGAAGCAGTTGTGATAAAATAAACTGGAGGTACGCCCTGTCCTGTGGAGAAAAGACAAGTGAAGATGCCGTTCCTCCGATCCTGAAAATGATGGCGCAGAAATGATTAGCTGACCAAATTTTTATTTATTTTTTACTGTGATTTGTTAAAGTAACCTCTCTGGTCTGGGAAAGTATCAGGCCATTTACTTGGAGCTTTTTTGACATGTAGGATTGAAAATCTTGAGGGTTATGTCAGAGTGTGGAATCCACCTGTGTCCAATGTTGGAGGACAGGAACCATCATAACACCATTCACATGGTGGACTGGTTAGAAGGCAGGACAGGAACATTCTGTGCCCAATTAAGTCTGCAAAGCCAAAAATAAATTGAAGTGACTATCTGGAACTCCTGCTTGATCAGTCTAATATGCCGCATGCCATAGAACTCATCCAATACATTTACATGGACTGTATAGTCAAGCTATGGGTGTTTAATTGGACTAGTGTCTTTTTCCTAGTGCAGGTGCTGGACAGTTGCTGAATTTGTGTCGTCTCCATCATGAAAGGTGGTGAAAAGTGACGTTTCATTGTGCTGTCTGTGGCTGTTAGCCTGACTTTGAAAACTTCCATTTCAGTCAAGCCTGCATGTTTACATGCCCTTTTAAAGTCTAATTTAAGTCAAATCATTGTTAGACTGAACTAAGAAGGACTGGGATTTTCCAGGTATCATGTGAGCAATTAACATCAAAGTTAACCACAATGCTGGACAGTCATGACACACTTGCAGAGGATTTCAATAGGTGGCAGGAAGCGAAAACATTGCTGACCCTGAATTCCTGGACGTCAGCAGAAATCAATATAACCATGATGCTGCTGGAGTGTATAACAGATTAAATTCAGATGTACGCAAAGTACATTTAATGTATTTCAACAGGTTTCTGCTCCATATTGCTGACTTTGAACACACAAAAGAGTGTTCAGCTGCTTGAAGAGGGACAGAGTCACAGCAGCACTGCAGCACTTCTCAACCCAGAACTTTACATTACTATAGAAACCCTGATGTCAGACGTCTTCTATTGTTGGGAAAAATATCAATGTTAGGCAATCAACATTATTCTTGGAAGCTTTTTCATCGTTTTGTGCCTCAACAAAAAAATACTCTTTCGTTTAGGGGCCAATTTGCGCTGTTTCAAAAATGGGTAAAATAACACAGCGACAAACACAAATGTGCATACACTACCCGCCAATACTAATTTGATCATGATTCACAAATCAAGTAAATTGCTTTAAAATTGTACACTCTTTTTTTCTAGGTCACTGGGCTTTAATTACAGACCTTAGTTCCATTTATGACCTCTGACCTTAAACTATTAAGAGAACTTATGTTCAGAAGCAACCTGCATGGATGGGTTTGAGGCTGAGGACACCTGGAGATCAATAGTGGTGATCTCTGTTGGATGAGAGGTGACAGCTGTATGGAAAACAAATCCATGCCATTGACTGAAGGGAGTTTGAGTGGGATAAACACTCGCCGAGTGTTCTTGGAGGAGCATCAAGAAAATGCTGCAGCGCACCTTCTGACGGCTTCTGTATTCCTCTGATCCAAGACAAAGATAACTGGCCTGTTAACTCATCACCACACACCCTCTCTTGAAGAAACGGCATTTGAAAGATGCAGGAGGATGTTTTTTTCCTTATTTCCCGAGAGATTTAATGCCTCCCCCTACTTGGAATGAGGTGGCTGGATGTAAGGATTATGGATCCACCACCAACAGGGAAAACTTACTCCATTTTATCAGCTCATGTAAAAAGGCTTTCTTTATTTCTCAAGAGGAACCAAAGTAAATGGGATAGGGTCCAAACCATAAACCCATAATAGGAGAGAGGAGGACAAAGACATTCTTGGAAGCATGAGATTTGGAAGCCACAGAAGGTACCTGGTTCGCTGGTATCTCTCGATACGTTTCCTAGTATCTCAGCAGGCTGAATTCAAACACCATAAACTAATATTTGCCAAAAGTTTGATCGCCAGTGATCACATCCTATCTATAATTTCATCACCCGGCAACCGACCTGAATTTCTGACAGAGAACAGATGTAGAAAAGATAAGAATTCAAATACAACCACAGAGAAAAAAAGGTGGATGAATGCAGGGTGGTTCAAGGTAGACCCACTTAGGAGCTGAATAAAAGTGCAGCTTATGTGTAAATGTATAGGACACATGCATCCTTTACAGCAGCGAACAGTCATCCTGTTGTCTTTAACTGGCAGCGACACAAGTGCTCAGCTCAGTGACCTTATTTATGCTGCCTGTGTCTTCATTCATGTGGGGGCAATCAACAGGTAAATAAAGAAATAATCACACACAACAACTCGTAGCTTATTCAACCCTGCCAGTCTCCACTTTAATTTGTATTCACATACATTCACTTTAATTGAAGGATATAGACTATTCAATTAAGAAGGTTTTGAATTCTTCTGTTTTGAAAAGGTTTTTTATACTATAGGTCCAACTTTGAGTATCCCCCTTTTTAATGTATACATACGCGGATGCTCTGAAACGAGGTGCATCATGGGTTCAGGGTAAGAACACCACGGTCGCAAATACTAACAAGTAACCTCGGAGGCCAATAGGATTTAAATGTCACGCCCTAATCCCAACGTCGAAATGAAAACTGCTGCTGGGTTTTTAAGGGGTGCTCGAATACACCAGCAGACCAGTGCCAGTCGTGCACGTATGGACAATGTTTTACGAACCTGATGGCTGCAGATGATAGTGAAAGGTTTATATAATATATAATAAATCAATTCCCTCTCACTCTTGTTTTTCTCTCTAGGTACATCAGGTTTTAATGTGAAACTTCATGTGATTGTCATCAGGCAGATGAACATGTGGGCGGAGTCACACCAGAGCTAATTATGCTTCAAGCTAAATACCAACATCTGAAGCCAGAGTTTTGCCATTTGTACGATGCCGTTTTGCAGGTGGGTCAAAGTTTTGACGAGTCAACTAAGGAGCCTCTTACAATCAACACTTATCATATTTCCTTTGTTTAGTTGTTTTGTATAATTTCTGACTCTGTGTACCGGTAACTGTTTTGGGGAACAGATATTTTTACTCTCAATGAGTTTAATTCATCATCAAGAAATACATTTTAGATTGGTGATGGGCTATTGATGTAAATATTTTAAATGTTTTTTCACATTTATGAGTTATGAAAAGTATGATGGTCTAAAGAAGTGAATCAACTGTTTGACCCTGGTTGACTTCATAGGCATGTTGTGAAATTAAGGATGAAAAAAGAGCAAATAGAGGAAAATATAAAGCCTCCGAGCATGAGAACTGTAAAATAATATATGTTAACGTGTTCTCCACCTTAATGAGGTGGAAATATATTAGTGGTGAAAATGCAGGCCAAGAAAAAGAACATGGATTTTATTACACCAAAAAGAGCAGCGTGACAGATGCTGCCAGATGTTCCTGATGTTCCGGAGAATCTCTTTGGTGCTTCAGTTAGATACTTTACAAGGCTTCTAACAGATGCTAAGCTGCAGCCCCCCCCCCCCACCAATTTCTGCTTTAATGCATTTAATTCTCCATGGAAACAGAAGTAGCGTGGTCTTATTATGAATCAGCAGAATTGGAAATGTAGCTCCCTCTTCAATAACCCGATGACACATAGCTGAAACAATCGTGTCTGTTGGCGATTGGTTACCTGCTGACCTGACAGCATGACAAGAAACCAGCGCCGCTGTGACTGCGGCTCTCTGAAAGGAAACAGAGTGACACATAAAACAGTTATCCCAGAGAACAGACGGGGCCACGGGGGACAAACAGTGCTCGCTATCGCGGTGAAGACCATCAGGAAGTTGGGGAGTTGCACGCCGCTGCTCAGCTAAATGTTCCTCCGGGCTAATTTTGTGGCAAACGTGAGAAGCTGAGGTGCAAAGGTTAATTTCTAACACACACAACTGCCGGTTCCACATTATACCATCCCTGGGTTCTCTGCCCCACTCCCTTCACCTTTGGAGCTTATGCAAATGTCCTATCAGCACGATCCCTCATTAATTCCTGGATGTGTTTTTAGCAGATCACGCATTAACCAGAAGGTCTGCCTCAGGGGCCTTTAAAGCCGGCCGCACCCATGGCACAGCCACAATCAGCAGGAGGATGATAGCAATGCTCCCCGTGACACCGCCATTAAGGGTGTCACCTGACGCATGGAGGACAACCCATTTCCTCTCTCAGCCTGAAGCTGGCGGTTCTGACTGGATAATCCAACCTTAATTTTGTGTGTTTATCCTCCAGGAACTATAAAGACAATAGGAGGGATACATCAATGTGAAGAGTCAGGTTGATACACATTTTCAGATGATTTCACACAGTATATGGAAACAGATTTCACTTCGTCTCTCAGGCCCCTTTTCAATGACACTGAATCTTCAAACCTAATCAATGCCTGTAATTCCCTTGATGCAGATTACTGGCTCACCTGATCAATACGCCCACAGAACGTGTACAAGATTTAATTAAGCTTCCAGTGGTAAATTCATAAATAAACAACAGGGAGCGCGTTCTTCCACTTTCAGAATTGTCTGGTCATTTCCTGACTGCAGCATAATTCTGCTAAAATCAGGCGCCGAGTCAGAGGTTCCAATGTGTCTGAGAAAGGACTAATCAGTCTCTCCAGGTTTTTGAGGCACTTTTGTTGGCAATAGTTGCAGCTTTTTAAAATCTTGAGGTTCGAGTTGTGACTTTGAGGGCTTATTTGTCTTTGAGCCATATGAGATGGAAACCTTCTCCTGGACAGCAATAATTGCTCACTGGGCTTCACTGGCAACTGTTATCAAAAAAAGCAACCTTCTTACAACCCAGGAGGTGTCTTCCTAGTTCTGCGAGGACACAGCGAGGTCATCATGTCCTCCAGATTTCATAATAATTGGCATCCAGACAGTCTAACAGAGTTCTGATGTTGATGTGACAGAGTGTGGAGCCGTGTGTCTGTTTGATGAGGGATTTAATGGACGGGTGATAACGATAATGATGGTGGTCATTTAAAAAACATCTATTTTTAATTCATTTCAAATATTATTATTACCAATTTATTTGTTACCACTACAGACAACCATTTTAATCACCAAGAAAACAGTGCTGCTTATTTAGCAAATTAGACAGTGAAGTGTACATCCGTGTTGCGCTTCCTTCTGGCTGATTCAATGTCAAAATGTGACTAATTAATGAACGCTAGATGCATCTGTTATATATATGAATACATTATCTAACACCTTAGTTGATTCCACACTATTTTAACCTATGGAGACCTTTAATTCTCATTCTGTCTCCAGAATTTTCTGTGTACTATAAGCTGCAAGAGTTTATCACATTCATACATGAAAGATTGAAATGCTATCACATTTAACCCTGCCACACAATCCACTAAATAATGAGCAAGCAGCTACGCACTCATCAAGCTATCGCTTCAACTGTTCCCATTTTATGGAGTCAAATATGTTTTGAAATATCATTTTCAGCACAAAGCCAGGAGACATATTTTCCTCTGTGTCTTCTAACTTGTCAGTGTTCTCCCTGTTGTTTTTCCAGAGTCATGGTTCATCCACTTTCACTTCTCTTTCGACCTTTTTTTCTTTTTTTTTAGCTCAGCACAGCTGGAGGCTCAAGATATCAAATTCAGGTCAGGCCGTCAGCCAGTCAACTCTTAGCCCAACTCAGAATAAGTGAGGTTTGTGCATCAGGAAACTTGTTTATGATGTTGACTGTTGCATCAACACAGTGCCTTGACTCTGCTAAATGGCCTAGATTGCTTCGTCGTTGAAAGCACTTTCGACAAAATGTGCGCATTCATATGCTAACCAGGAGTGGTAACAGATGCATTCAGCGCACTGATAGCATAGCATCACAATTAGGCTGTCAATATAGAGCTCAAGGAAACTAATTCAAACTACGGACCCTCACAGGTTTAGACCTCTCACTCTGACCCTTTTGGAATAGGACAAACATCTGTTCCAGGAACAACAAGACAATCTGCAGCACAATTTATGTTGTGGCAATCCCAGTTTTACAAGATATACTGGCTTTCACTGATAAAGTTTAGTCTGGTTTGTCTGCAGTGTGTATATAAACTGTAAAATAATCAGATTACCAGTGTCATCAGATTAAACAGGAAATGAAAGGGGACATTGTTGGGTCTATGGTGCAAAACTATTGTAATGGTACAGGATTTGACCAGATTTCTTGCTTATATGCTTTTAAAAGAAACGTTTTGTCTCTGACACACTATCACACCTCTGCATAATATGATTTCCCCTTTTTTTGTCATCGTACAAGACTGTACAACAACATTTTGAGGCCAGTTGGCGTCAACTTCTGTCAGCCTTGATTTAGGAAGAACACCGAGGAACCTCAGGCTGGATCAGAAGTCTCACTGCTGCATTTTGAACTAGTTGGGGGCTGAATAGGGAGAGATGCTCAGACGAATGCAGATGAACAGAAGGAAAATAGTACTCCAAAATGAGAGAAATCAATGAAAAGGGGTGTTTTTTTCTCATATCCTCACAGCGTTGTAAAAAAAAAAAAGAATAATACTTTATTCTTGTGCACTTCTACCTATTTTTGACAAGTTAATCTCACCTCCAGCTACGCCTCTTATGATATCTGGGAAAAAATAGGCCCTTGGTGGGAGTGCAGGCACCATGAATGGAAGATAAATACTTTTAATTTACATGCTGAAATTGCAGAAAAGAAAAAGAAGCACAACATCATGCTTATAATTGACAAAGATATACAATTTCAATATCAGCAGCGTGCCTATTGCCACGACAATGTGATTTCCCAAATACTTAATCCCCAGGTTGCCTGTCGTCCTCTGCTGTTCCCATCCATTTGATGTGGTTCCCTTTTGTCGGATTCATTGTCGCTGTGGTTTTATCAACCTTTACTTTAGCCAATCTCAGCCAATTCACATGTACGTGTCAGTGGAAGACAGACAGCACATCTCGGCTTTAAAGCACGCAAATCCATTAAAAGCTTTAATTAAGACAAAACATCGCAGGAGCACTCTGAAAAATGGGCGCATGCAAAGCGAGTCTAATCACTCCGGCACCTGCAGCCCGGCCTGCTGCGTCCACACCAATATTGCTTTTCTTTCAAAAGCACGCTCAAGCTGCCGCGTTATTCCCAGATGATGACACGTTATAAACGCAGCGGCTCACTTGGACGGGGACGCGTGTGTGTTTGTCACAACAAAATGACAGATGCAAATTGCTTTCGCGATCTAATCAGGAAGGTCGTAATGTGTTCATGGACGCTTGAATGAGGTGCTGCGGCGCCATGCTGGCTCCAAACATCAATCTTATTTTAAACAAAAAAAAAAATAGATTCAAATGAGTGAATGGCTTTAATTTCCCCCTTGTTTTACATCTGTATTGGTAATTAGTGGTGCAAAGTGAAGTGTGAGACGTGTCCTACTGCAGTAATGGAAGTCATACATACACATTAATGTATAATGTGAGTTATCCAACACAGGTTAGTTGAGATAACACATGTACATGGTTAGTTTAGGCCATTCAAAACTTTCCCCCCATGATGTATCCTCATCCTTTTATTGTCACCAAACAGTCAATTAACCTTGACTGTCCTCACAGAAGCTGTAACACTTTCCGAGCGTGCATCCTCCTTCACAAAACGCAGAAGGTTATACATTTTCTTTAGCTTTCTCTGAGCCAGCTGTGTAGTGAGATAAGGACCAAATATCTAAAAATAACCCCCTCATTCAGCGTGCACAGCGCTCGCTGTCATTCAGCGTTCTCCTTTGTGCCCTGATACAAACATCTTGAGTTAGCGTGCTGCAAACTCTTTAAGATAGCGTCACATCTGTCTTCTCCCTTGCATTTGTCCTTTGCTTTCAGGGCCGTTCTGTACCCGTTCTGTACTTTTGCCTTCTTGCTGTTCATCCTGCTGTATTTCCTTTGTTTTGTGGTTAACCTGTGTCACGGTACGATCTATGATATAGAAAACAGCAAAACATGGGCCAGTTATGAGTCGTATATTGTAGATCTTTCGATTGTTTTGCATGGTTAATACAGGAGACCCAAACCCACTGATGCTAACTGGACATTATGCTTTATTAGTGCAAATGAACTTTTAAACACAATCATTATCTTCCTGGCAAGAGTGCACTTCTAACCAATTAGGACTGGAAAGATAAAAACAGATGACAGAAAATAGGATGAAAAGAAAAAAAACAAAAGAAAAACACTGGAGACCAGCGAGAACAGAGTCCAGTTTTGCCTTTTCAAGCTGCTCTCTCTCTCAGAACTGCTAAGATATTGTTTGCAGATGCCAGAACTGCTCTTTTTCAGATGAAGGCATGCTTAAATGAATAAGCTACATAAATGTAGAGCTTGGTTTTTGCAGGTTGTAACATTTATAATCGCTAGGTGTCACACAAGAGCATCACAGACCATATTAATGCGACAGAATAGGGTTATCTACGTAATCTTTCTTAAAGCATGGAGCGACCGAGCTCTTGCGACTTCAAACTATTTAGAGTGTGGTATCTCATCTCGTTCCCTTAAACCAAAAAACGCCTGGAAAATGCTGCAGAGTACTTGCAAATTCCCACTGATGATGTGAATATTGTGGAGAGTTCAGCATGAAATAAACAGATATTTTCCCCTGAATCTGATGCTCAAAGACCTTGGCAAAAAAATGCAAAAATAGAGTGAAAAGCCTGACTTGGGTTTAGATAAATATTTCAGAGAAATTCCTACTGCTAACAGCTGCCATTCAAGCCATTTGCACCAGTAAACATGCTATTACCTGACAGCAGTTTCCCCTTTTCAAGGCAGGGGAATCGCAATGAATCCACCTCTGCAAAAACTCAAATTTTTAAAAGATTGATCCAAACTGTATAAAAGAATCCAATGCTATCCCATCAACTAGGCAACACTATGTTTTATGTAGAGTTACTGAATTGTTTGGTTAAAAACAACTCTCCTGCACACATCCTTACAAATCAAGCTCTGTTGCTATAAAGACTGGAAGGTATAGATTATGCTGCTCTGGCTCGACCGCTTCGCCACGGACCACAGCAGCATATTGATCTACATTTGATTCGATTATTTGGCGGGTGATTTCTCCACCGTTGCCACTTTAAGTTGTAGTTTAACAAGAAAACAGCGTGTGAACGTGGGCACGCGGGGATTGACCCTGTTCATTTACCGGACCAATAAATGAAAGAGCGAGAGAAACAATGAGGAGGAAGAGTGCGGAGATCGTTAAGCAGCCCAGAAGCCACTATCGCCACAAGTTTAATTCTTTTTAAATGAGTTAAGGTGTTAAATGAGTCCGCCTTGGTGCCAAATTAATTTTCCACTGGTATCATTAGGAGGACTTCTATTAAAGAGCCGTGTGATGGGGAAATCATCACTAAGAGCATCCCGGCCCGTTAAACTCTGGCATATTTCTAATTTCCTACAAGTGCACTTGTTTTGACCCCAAAGGTTCAGTAAACAAGTGTATTAGCACTTGGATAGAATCTGCCAAACCAACAATCCCTAACCCCTGACAATTTGAATAGTAAATATTCTGCCATGTCCTAAATATGCGGCCCCACATCCCAGTAGCGTTTCAGCGTGGCATAAAAACATACTCAATTATCAACAAAACAACAGAAGTCATTCCAGAATTAATTCCAGAATTAATCAAAAACTCCTTCCCTCTGTTCCACTTTATCAGTGGTATTTGCTGAGATTACACAAGTAAATTGTTGCTCCAACATAATTATCGACAAATCAAACAAATTAAAAGTCAAGACATGACAAACCCCTCTGACAGGACATTAGAACAGGTACTCAGATGTTGCGCGTATTAAAATGGGACGACTCAAAGAGAATACTGATTAACTACCCACACAAGAGGCTTTGTTCTACTTGCTGTTAATTAATTCCTTTACAGAGAGCTGGGCGTCAGGCTAAGAGCACAGTTAAGAAAAGCTTTCATGGTAAAAATTGGGCGTGCCCCCCCCCCCCCGTATCGCCAAAGTCAATGAGGAAGACGCCAGAAAGTGTCTCACCTCATACATCCAAAGACAAGAAAACAGGGTTTATCCGCCACCAGCAGAATCAGATATCTGACGTGAAAGGTTCGTGTGCACGAGTGAGTGTACAGTCTGTGTCTGAACACACGGGAAGAACAAGCTCCATTTGTTTTCCAGAAGAATCTGCGGCTGCCAGGATAGTGATAAAAATGTGCTTGGTCGATTCAACTTTATGCTCTAAAAGTATTTTTTCATGTGTTTCTGAGCGATACTGACAGAGGCTGATATCAGAAAGCATCCAGGAAAAGTATCTTTTGAAGGTAACAATTGACAAATGTTGTGGCAGTAGGATTTAGGCTGCGATGATACATATTCTGAACCATCTCACAATATAAATGTGCGTACAGTGAACAGGAAGCTTTATCTTTGACTCTGGTATCATAAAGCAAAGCCCACCTGTTGACAGCAGACGGGTTTCTGATTCTGATTTAACTTCTTCTTCTAAAATGCTCTTATTAATCAAACAACGGGCAGTTTGTGAGATCCCATCATGCCTCCAGAATTACCCAAAAATGTTTTTCTCTGTCTGTCTGCGGCTGATGTTATCCTCATCGAGAACCATTTCCCACCAGTTACTTGACACATATTAAGGTATTTTGGGCACAGACTTCCACTATCTCCAACATGCTGATATATTTGCAGACAGATCAGGTAGCAGCGATTTCAAACCTTAGATTGTCATCACAGCCAATACTGGATGTTCTTGGTTGAGCACCAGCCGCACATTAACTTAAAATATGTGCAACAAGCTAGACACAATCAGTGGATGTGTGGAGGTTAGTGGCGGAGGATTACGGAGATGGCGGTTATCTCCTGATCAATCCCCCATCTCATCTTTTCAGAGAAGAATCAGCTTTTCACAAAGGCGCTGACCTGATCTGGACATGCCTGCCTGAAGTGTGGGTGGCGACGAGACAAAAACAACACAAGCGATTATGACTCACTGACGTCAATAAAAGAGCTACCGGTAATTAACAGTAACATTAAGTGAGAATGGCGCTAAATAGTTTGGGGAGAGCATGACTCACCGTGATCGAAATAACATTGCTGTAATGCGTTATGTTACATTAATCTGTGGTTCTTTGTTCCTTCAACTTTGTTGTCATTTCCTGACAGATTCACCAGGAAACGTGGCTAATCGCCATAACATCATTCAAACCAAGGCGTCTGATGGAGATGTCGAGCTGGAAGACAGAGGGGAGTGAGCAAAGACACTCTCACAAAAAAGAAACAGATTATATATAGCCGCTGATTAAGGCAGAGATGGGAACATGACCTACATGCATAACAACATTTTTTTTCCCTCACTTTGTGCTACAGAACATCCTCCGTCCAGGACCAGGACTCTACAACTGGGAGAATCGCTCTAATTATAACACCAAAGTCAGATTCCAATGCACACCTCATTAATATTTCTCTCATTATTGGGTTAATAATACTTTTAGAGGCGTGGGAGAGTTGGGAAGAATGGCGGCGTGCCAGCGATTGCTGGCTTCCACATCAGCTTTCTCGTGGGTTCAAAGAAAAAAAGTCTGCCATTGGTCAAGATTCGGGTATCGAAATATGCCTGAAATGGATGATTCCGTTTTACACACGTAGCCCAAAATAGCTGAATCCCCTGAGAGCTTCGAAGTGGAAGAGGGGAGGACGAGAGGAAGAAAAGGCAGGGAGAGGGCTTTCTCCATCCTCATCAATCTTTCCGATTCTGTCCCAGCGACGCTACTGATGGTGCATCTAAGCGATGCCGTGCAACAGCCTCAGGCAGCGGCTTTAATACAGATCTTTTTACCAGGCACCTGAGGCTGATTTAACAATCCTTTTTCCTGGACAGTGAAAGCAGCTGATTATGCAGCCGGTCAGTCCCTTTTCCCTCTCATCTCTCTCAGTTCCAGCCCATTACCCAGATCTGCATCGTGCTGCGCTGTCAGAGAGGCGGGTCACTGAGTGGAGGCAACATAAAAGGGAAGATAAAATAATGCATGTGTGCACATAACGCGCGTGAATGCAAAAACCATGTCATACTTGACAGTCCACACGTCAGTGTCGGAGCCTCTTGTTGTCTCGGCTCTTTTGTTTTTTTGTGCGTCGCTGCTGCAGAGCTGCAGAACTTTTTTTCATTTGCATCCTCGGCAGAAAGTTCCCATAATTAGCGCTGCTTCGGGAGTGTTTGCGAATCAATGCGTTTCTTCCAGAGGCTTCATGTGGACTGAGGATGAATGTTAACTACACCACTTAAAAGCAAACTGGGACCACTCCTACTTTTTTCTTTTACAACATTGCTTCATTGTTGTGGTTTTTACTCTATACGTGCATTTAATATTCAGTTCTGCTGACAAATATTTTGTGAATTGCTCCTCTGGATTCTCTCTGAATTATGTGAATGCTCTGATATGGCAGTAAATGATTTCATAAGCGGCCAAATGACTGTAGCGCTCAGCTCGTGCGTGCCACCGGGTAGTCTCGCTAAGGGTGTTTGCGGGATTAGAAAATGGACTTTCAAATTGCATGTAGCTTGAAATTGTGCTGAATTAAATATCAAACAGCGGGAGAGTAAAACATCCATACAGCTGTTGAGCAGCTCAAGTGAGTGCAACCAACTCGACTCAGACTGGTTTTCCTCCACCTCCTGCTGCGTTTGATGCCTGGGCTTTGACCTGGAAGTCAACAGCATACTGTAAACGCAGAACAGGAGCCGAGTTTAACAACACAAGAGGGAAACAAAACACGGCAACATTTTAGACTACCACCTAAAGACAAGAGAACATCCAAACTCCACAAAAAGCTAGCCTTGGCCTTGCTGTGAGGTAACAGTGCTAACCACGGCATTACTGCACTGCCCAATTTAGAATTGCTACAATTCAAATTGGTTTTGTCCCCAAAATGCAGGGAAGGTCATGACTTTATTACCAATATTGGTAAGCTATTGCCTTGAGACCCTGTAATTATAGACATTCCACCGTTTCAGTAATGCACTCTCTTAGAAAGCCTGACTGGAGCTCAATTGCTTACAGGGTTAATTTCAGCATCTAGTGTCACTGAGGGAGGCAACACCTGTCAGAATGTGCTTTATTTTAACAACAGAAAAGACCTAATCATCCTCAAACATTCAGAGACTGCTGAAATTAGAATACTAGTGATAGAGGAGTTATTTTAGAATATTTACATGGAATGTATTTAAATAGAAGTTCTCTAGTCATTTTCGTCCCACTCAAAGCGTATTACATTACAAGTTACTGAAGGCAGAATCAGCAATAAGGGTTTAGCAATAAAGATTCTTGCACCAGTTGCACAGCTTCACAAGCTCTTTTGGGGTTTGGTGTCTTGCTCAAGGACACTTTAACATGTAGCAGGGATCAAACCAACGACCTTCAGATCACCGGAGCGACCACTCCACCACCTTAGATGATTAAACACTCTCAGGTTTTAGTCTCATGTTCCCTGCCCGTGGTTGTTAATGTGCAGATGGAGTTGTGTTGAGCTCTTCACCTTCGCATGTGACCTTTCAGCAGGTGGGAACACTGTCCTCCGGAGGGGACGGCAGCTGTCTGCTGGCTGTTCACTCTCAGTCCTATTCATGCACGAATGTCCCATCATTATTCTACGTTAAACAAACCGGAGGTGCGACGATGAGGAGGGGGAAATCCCTTAAAATCGCAAATAAAGTCAATTTGTTTTAAAGATGGTTCGTGTTCACATGCTGTTTTGGATGGATCAACAGATAAAAACATCTTTGTTTGGATATATATATATATATATAAAAAACAGGAAAAGAAGGCAGGAAAATTTGTGATTTTGTAACATCCATCTGGCTTTTACAGATTACAGACAAGAGAATAAAACCTTGGTGGCTTTGGGAAAGAAATATATGTAACCGTGCGAGGAGGGAAAGCATTCTGCATTCATGCTCTGACAAAATGATTGCAAGAGGGTGGAACATGCTCGAAATAATAGTTTCCCTGCTGGAAAATAACTGTCCTTGTTTTGCAATGAGGATTAGCGCAGTTGTAGACGGGCTCTCAGTGCCTCCGCACATTGCGCATCGGACATAATGGTTCCACACTCAATCTCATTGTTCGGGGTTCACAATTTCCATAGCACGCTCACCTTGGCATTTTCATCTGGTTCATGGACCTCCTAAAATCCTTCATAGAATACTCACACACACCGAAACAAAACTCATCAAAATAGCGGAGTTCAGAAGAGGTCAGGCATCCTTTTCAGATGGACACAATATGATAAAAAAAATGTTTTTTTAAAACATATTTTTTTATACTTCATGAAACCTGTCCGGGTTCTGAAAATTCTGATATTTTTACCATCCATGAACCTGGGCACTTTTGAAAGCTGCCGCCAAGAGTCCTCGACATTCACAGGACAGAAAAGATATATAATCAGGCATATTATTACAAGGTCAACACGGCGTTCTTTTGTGCCTTCGTTCAGCATATTAAACACTCCACAAAAAACCTCTATACAGTTTTAATAAAATTGTAGAACTTGATAAAGAATTTGAATGTCAAAAATGTGTCTGCGGAAGGTTGAAAGGATAAGTACATCACTGCAGGTATATAAGCATGATTGACTTTTCAGGATAATGGCACTTAGATTTTGATTTGGACCCAAGACAGCATTCTCTTGCACTTGGGTGAGCTTTCTCCAGGTGCTCCAGTCACCCCCCGCCAACCCCACACACATGCGCTTGTTTAAATTCAGTGGAAATTCAATTGAATTTAATCTTCACTTTTTAAAACAGTAATAATGGTTTCTTAAACGGCTTGGCAGGTTTTCTAATACATCTCTTAAGCTGCATAATAACACGCTGAAATCTTCTGATTATGACCTGCCTTTTAGTACCAGCAGAGCTCGAGAACTTTTCCTTAAATGCTTCCCTGTGATCTTACGTCGACTTAATACAAACCTACACCTGCTTCCGACTTCATTTGAATCAAATTAAATTTGCCGTGATTCCACTTATTTCCAAATGTCACCCCTTCATTTGCACACGTGGCGTTACCTACAAAGAGGGGAAGGGAAAACAGACTTTAAAGAACTCGCGACTACTCTTCCTCCGCGTCTTTATAATGGAGTCTTTCACTCGGCGCAACTTTCAAGTCCGCAGTGCCTCTGTCAGAGTGACTCTGCATCTCAGCGAACTGGTGTGAAAGATTAAGAGCACAGTCGAATGGTGATAAAGGTGACGGAGGAGCTCTCGTGGGACAGCCCGCCTCCAGGCAACACGGTGGAGACATTTGACTTTATAATGACACGGGCGGATGACAAACCGCACGATTGTTGCAGAAAATTTAATTCCTCAAGAGACCGTTTCCTACTGAACACAGAAGCTATAAATCCAGTGGTTCCGGCCACGTCGAGGACAAAATTAAATCAAACTGAACCAATGTGAGCCGAGCGGTGCAGTTGTTTTGGGTCAAACAAGTGGTTGTGCGCGGAACCTTGTGAGAGGGCTGAAATGCATTCCGCATATGCGACGAGTTCTTGCAACGTGCGTGTGCAGGAGGGGCAACTGGGCTCAGCTGTGATGCGGGAGGCCAGATGAAATGCGGTGAGTCTCTGTGCTACGGGGGCCCAGTCCTTATTCTTAATGGCAGCTTCAAATTAGCTGCCACATACTGAAGTATGGCAGCAGGCTAATGTTATTACAATAGTCAGAGCAGTTTTTAAGTTCTTAGCCATTATTTTTTGCTTATGAGGGTTTGCGTTTTCCTACGGAATTGCTTGAATTCCATAGCAAATGTACCTGTGTAGGTGCGCATGTGTCAGGTACTCACCCCAGCGTTGTCATAGTGACAATAGTGTACCAGAAGGAAGCCGGAATACTGGTGAACTTGCTGGAGCTGGATCCTTTCTCTGCGTAGAACATGACCGTGGCAAAGATGATGATGGCCATGGTGAGGGAGAAGAGCAGGAAGCCCAGCTCTGAGGCACAGCTTTTGAGCGTGTAGCCCAGGATCCGCAGGCCCTGCGAGTGGCGGGAGAACTTAAAGATGCGGAAGACGCGGAAGACGCGCAGCGTGACGAAAGCGCCGCTCACGTCCTCGTTGTTGGTCATCACCAGGCCGATGTAGTAGGGCAGAATGGCCATCACGTCGATGATGCTCATCACCGAGCGCATGAATCGATAGCGGCTTGGCGCAGCGAACAGGCGCATCAGGTACTCCACTGTGAAGATCATCACGCAGGCTGTGTCCATGCAGAAGAACGCCACGGTGTACCGTTCTCCGCACGGCATGTCTTTCTCGTTGGCGGTGGCCCCGCAGGGCACCGTCTCCACCACGTTGGTGATGACTGACATGGCGATAAAGAAACCTGTGACATAATAGAAGACCAGGGCCATGGTGGAAGTGTGGGGGTTCTCAAAGGCTCGCCAAATGGTCTGCCTGAAGTTCATGTTAGGGAGCTTCTGGTCCTTGTTTTCCTCCTGATCATCCTGCAGCCGCTCTAAATTCTCCCTCTTCCTGTCCTTGTACTCTTCGTAGCAGCAGTCGCCGATGAGCTCTGGGATGATGCCGAAGAACGTGAGCTCATCATCATACGCTGAGATGCACTCGTGCCGAGGGTAGTGGAGCTTCCCAGTCCGGTAGAAGTTGAGGATGCTCCTGAAGGCATCGGGATCCCGGTCAAAGAAGTACTCCTTGCTCTCTTCATTGTAAAAGAAGTCTTTTTCAGAGCTGCCCAGCAAGGTGTCGGGGTAGCGGTCCAGCGTGGTTCTCCAGGTCTGAAAACGGCGCCCGCTGACATTGAGGATGATCAGCTCATCTTGCCTCTTTCTGTTGTCTCTTGGCGCGACAGGCATGGGACAGTTGGCAACAGGCATCCAGCCAATGGCTGCTGCCCGGGCAAATGGGAGCCAAGCGGCTACACCCGTTGCCATTGTGAAGTAGAGTCTTCAAAGCAGTAGACTGTTCCCAAATTCAACTAACATCTGATGAACAAATAACATAACAAAGAGGAAAAAGTCTGAAAATAGCAGCACACTCCAATTTTAACAGAAAAAGCAGGTTTGAGCACAGAAATACAGAGGTCAGTTTATTAAAATACACGGAGAGGCGGGTGTCTAATCGCAGTTGTGGTCGGGTCACATTAAACAACTTAAAGGTAACAAAAGTTAAGAACTTTTGTTTAAGTTGAGTTGTGAGTCCATCAAGTATCTGGGTTTAATCTACTAATAAGCCTGAATCCAGTTCGATTTGTTAAACAAATATTATTAGTGTGGACACCAGGCAGACTTCACCTTTTCGCTGTTTTAAGTGACACATACAAGGGCTGACTCAACCTGTTGAATTAGGAATCCAGAACGAAGACACATCTGCTGCATATTTGCATAAAAGCCACTAGAACGCGATTTCATGGGAACAAAACTACAATTTCCGCGGTGTTTTTGCTAAATAAGCTTCAACTGAATGTCTCACAGTGTAATGATGTTTTTTTGTTTTTTTTTAAATAACACATTTAAAATCTCACACGGTGATTTTTCTTTGCACATGAAAAACATCTGTTCACCTCAACACCGGCGTACATTTATTCCTCCCTGGAGTGAAAAACTGGATCGCTCAGCGGACTTACCGACAGAAGTAAAAGGTGGGTGAAAGATCCCAACTTTTCTCCAGGAGAATCGGGAATTTCTTTAAGAATCGACTCCTCAAACGCACGTGTGCGAAGAGCAGCTCGCATCCATCCGGCGGGATGAGGCAGTGGTCGGCGCACCGGAGCTACGGTCGGCGGACTCCTGCACCCAGCGGAGCGCAGAAGTAACGCGGCTGATGGAGCCCAATTACGCCTGCTTTACGGAGCAGCATAAAGAAGACACAGGTGCCGGAGTAGGTCTGTCGTCCTCAGATTGTGATTCACATCGCGGCCTTCCTTTGTTTTTGCTCTCCTCCTCAGGATTTGGGAAGTGAAATGCGCCGGAGAGGAGAAACGCGCCTCCTTTTCTCCATCAGTAGAATGTGCGCGTCTCTCCCTGTGCCAGCTCTGTCATCAGCCCTCCTTCCCTCTGCATCATTTTACTATCATAATATGACAAAGCTACTCCACCACTTTGCCTAGAGTCAAACATTGTGGTTCCCAACATAGACATTTGACACTGAATCTTTTTTTCTTGTGTGCATTTAATATATATACATGAAAAACCCTCACTCAGCCATTGTGTTCTTAATTTAACATTATTAAACTTCAGTGGGTAGAAGGGTTAAGTATGCCTCATATTTCTCCCATTTATCATATTATAGTATCTTCTCTGCACCTCTGCAAATGGATGATTCTGAGGGAAGGTGGCCCCATAAATGAGTCGTTTTATTCTTTTATACCTTTCAGTTCATAATCATGCCTATAAGTCTCAGAATGCCTATTTCAAGCACTGAACGCTTAACCAGGTGACCAGCTTCTTCTTGCTGCAGCAATGGTTAGTGAGAGTGATGTTAACATTAACTAACAGCGGCAAATTAACCACATCACGTTTCCCAAAAGACACAAACCCTCAACCAATGTAAGAGAGAGGGCAGCATCTGGCCACTGGTAAAATAATGCAGCCGTAGTCCTTTTTAGAGAAATGCAGCAGAAGTGCATTGATTTTGCAGCTTATTGTTATTAATATTTTAAAAAATAAAAAGGATTATTTCAAATGGTGGGAAAAGGTGAAACCAGCAGTTACAGTCCTCTGTCTTGCTCAAGGTATCACTTTTGGCCTCACAAGGGTAATGTACCTCATCCTGCATCTTTTATTTGTTTTACAGCTGGATTTCTGGGCAACAGGTCTCCAGACTCCAGTGATCAGTAGTTCATCAAGTCACAAAGGAGCTATACAGGAAATATCTAATGTGCTAATGGACTACAGGAAAAACAAAACATAATTCAGGCCATTAGGGCATTAACCTGGCCTTACTGACTGTTGCTCTTGAACTGTAAAACCTTCAAATATAATGATAGTGTTTAGACTTAAATGATAGATGCGCGTATGTGTGTGGGCACATGTGTGTGTGTGTGTGTGTGTGTGCTTGGCCAAATAGATGTTCGAAACAGATGAAAAGCTCCAGGCGAGCCCCTGGGACCCTGCACAGGCTGAACTGATAGATGGATGTTTCTATTGCAGCTCTAATGGTGCCAGTCTCTGCTTTTGGGTTTGTCAACAAAAATCAAGGAGGTGATTTTCGAGCTGGGAAAAAAAAGCTCTCCTGTTAGATTAATGCTCAAGTTGTCAAAGCACAGGTATCCTGGCACAGTTATTGATAAGAAAGTTTCCGTGGAAAGAGTCTGCAAAAAAGTGCGAAGCCAGACTGTAGGGTAAAGCCAGTGTGCTGAAAAATAGCAGGCATCATCTTAAATGACCTCTCTAACCTGATCAAGGCCAGGTATGCTGGTCAACCTGAGCCGCCCCCTGAAGGGTTGAGCTCCTGCTGCACCTGTCTAGTCAAAAATATCAAATATTTCTGCCGACTGAAAACAAAACAAAACCAAAACCTTCGAAAGGTCACTCACCCCTGTTGTCTTTGACCTTATGAACGAACACGATGCAGCATTTATTAATTATGTTTTAGCATTTTGTCCATTTTATCTCCAGGAGAAAGTGCTTTTGGTGAAGCCGCACAGCTGCAGCAGCTGGATAGAACCGAAAGCAAAGACTTGCAGCAAAAAAGGCATCTCCTGTCTTTGGTCTAGTCATGGAAAAATTTGAACTAACAAAAAAATAATAATCCTTTAATTCTAATTTAAAAACAGGCCTTTGTCATCAAACTCAGAGCAGAGAAAAGTGTGGGTGTCAAAGGAAGCCCCGCAGAGACTCGTCATCAGAGAGGAAGAAGCCCCACAGGCTCTTCCTCCTGTCTCTCACTTCAATCCCAGCAGCACGGTCTGTATAGGCACCTCAGGGGACTGATGTGGCTTGATGAAGAGACCCTTTGAAAGGATGGCCTTGTGCACGGCAGAGAGAGAGGGGTGGGGGTGGGGTGCTGGGACAGAAAGGCTATTGATGGAGTCACAATATTGCGAAGTTCTGGAACATAGCGCGAAATATTCATGAATTAGGCCTGAATATCTTTATATGTTTCAGGACTTCACACATAGGAGGCCCGTCTCACCTGTTCCACTGGTGGTCTTGGGAGCACCGGGGAGGTAAAACATTGTCCCCCCCCCCCCCAATTCCTGTCAGGCTGTTCTGTTTGTGATGCAACAACAAGGTGCAAACTCACAATCTCATTAACTACCAAGCTGAAAAACTGTGTTTAAAATAATATGTTTTTTTAGCAGTCTCATCTTTTTCAACGCTTCAAATGCCAAAACCACCCCTCCCCACCACCACCACCCCCACCTCCAACCCCCCTCCTCCCCCGCCGTGCATCATTTGTCCTATTTTCACTCTTTCTCAGAGACATGCTCAAACCCCTGAGGCGACAGCTGAACATGCAGATTTTCATAGCACCTCGCATTAGAGGGTGACAACAGAGCGCTCAGGTATTAAAGAAGGAGGAATATCTAAGAACAAGCACGGAAGAGGCCGCCAATTGCTTTCCAAATGATCTCCATAACTGTTTTCTAATGTCTTTCTCCAAAATGCAGTTGTGTTCATTGCACCATTTGTCTGACGGTACGTGCCAGCTCAGGGGGAAAGGAGGTGTTAGTTGCTGCTTTCGCTCAAGACCTGTCTATATGTTCATCCTTCCTTCCTTCCTTCCTTCCTTCCTTCCTTCCTTCCTTCCTTCCTTCCTTCCATCCATCCATCCATCCATCCATCCATCCATCCATCCATCTCATTACACCTTGTATGGAACAGCTTCTGTTGTCAGGCTCCACAGCATCTGCTTTTAACATAACTTTCAGTTGGCTGTCCTGCACCTGGGGTCTCTGCCTGCTCATGGATGAAGGTCAGAACTGAAGATTAAAACATAAAAAAACAAAAATCTTCTCTGGGGTTCATCTGCTATTTATTGGAGTCAGATCTTATTTCGGAAGCCGTGTTATTTCATTAATGTGCTGCCGTGTCCTTTTTTTAAAATAAATTTTTACTCAGGGTTACGTCCATTTCTGGCTGCTCATCATCTTTAATGGCTCCATGGTCATAAGAGAAAACATTTCTTTTCATTTGAGTTGCGTTACATTTTTAAAAAGGATCCAGTGCAGTTTATTTCACAGAAGAACTGACATTGAAAATTTACTTGAATACTTGATATACATTTACAAAAAAAAAGTTGAAAGACCAAATGTATTGAAATGTAACATCCCTGACATCTTAAGACATCTTTAGCTAAGATTTCTGAGAGAATCACAGAAAGAGGAACATGATATTATCAGATATTTGACATTTAACAAGGTGATCACGATAGGTGGTCCTGACATGTTGATAGCGGCACTCCCCAAGCTAACCTTTCCCAAAGTATTTGAAATCCAGAATTATGAGATAATAAAACTCCAAAACACCCCAGTGTAGTAATTGCTATGCATGCCATGCATCTCATAACCTAAAATGGCCCCTGTGAACATGTGAACTAAAAAATTCTGTCAAAGAGTATAATAAATACACAAACAGCGAAGGATTTGGTTTGATCTCTTATTTCATCATCTCATAAATTACATATTCATGAGTTAAACATACTGTCTTCCTTTAACTCAGAAGGACAGCTGCAAGAAACAGCTTCAGCAATCTTGGCAGATTTTGGAGAAAGGGGGGAAGAAGAGGAAGACGAGATGTGGCGGTCTTAAAAAGGAAGTAGAGGTAATGAGGTGGACATGGGCCCCAGGTGTAGTCAGAACAATGACAGAGCAGGAACAGCTGCAGCAGCAGCATGCATGAGAAAGGGAATGAAAAAATGGATTTAAAAAAAGATGGTGATGTCTGAGTTATCCTTATTATGATAAAACACATGTTGACTCAAAAAGCCAAAAAACAAACATATCACGAAGCACTGATTACATCTGAGCAGCATCTTTGTACTCACACATGTTATAAACACATTAAAGCAGATATTTATTGATCAAAGCTGTTGATGGACAGAAGAAGTCTCCAGTGCAGCTGGGGGGGAAGCTTTTCTGACTGCCAAACCTTTTAAAAGAAAGATGTTTAAGTGTCTGAACCATCCAACCAGACTGTTGGAATTTCCACAAAATGTCTGACAACCATCCATTTAAATGTATGGTCAAGTATTGTAAGAACTGTGGATCCAGTTTGAAGAAAGCTCTCCCATCTTGTTTTTACTTTCCTGTGACCTTCAGCAGTTTGGGGCACAGTAAAAGTGCCACTGTTCCTGTTAAAAAGTCTTGATTTGGTTGTCAGACAGTGATATCTTGTTAGACAGCGAAGGAATTTGTGCTGAATAAAAGGTCCTTGCCATCATTTTTGTCTTAATTAACACTAATGCTGACACTTTGACCCACAACGTCCGGGGCTGATTCCTGATAAAGAAATACATTTTCCACATTAATGAATATTTTCAATTACGGTTCACAGCCTGAGATGTCAGGCTGGAGCATCTCAAACTGGATACACCGAGCTCCATGGGTGCACAACATACAGTTTTTACAACAGATAGGTGTTAGCGATTTCCCAACATGAGCTGCCTCAGACTGTGAACTTAGTAGTGACATTTCAAGCTGAATTGTCAGGATCTGAACCACTAAATGCACTGAAGTTCAAATAACACCGATCTATCATAAGAAATTCCAGCTTTTCCTTGTGCAGCTCTACCAGTGATGCAGTCTGTGGTTAATTAAAGCATGTTTAACATGCATTAGAAACGGTTTCCGGTGAGTTATTGTTTAAACCCAATAGGTGTTCCTTCGGGTGAGCTGTAGTCCATGTCTGTGTTCTGCAAAACTGAGAGAATGGAAAGAGATATTACAGTAGCCCAGACTGCAGCTTAAGATGCATGGTAAGAGCCGATGAAAGCAACTCAGCCAAGGATTTTCTCCTCAGAACCACAAATAAGCAACAGCTTCTCTGCAGAGAGAGACAACATTCATCCAGTCCTCCGCTGCTGGACATTATAGTTATAATAAAGAAGCTGCAGAGCTCAGTAATCATGTCAGACACAGCCATGATTCCATTTTCACAGAGGATGCTTGTCAATGAATGGATGGAAAGGATGGATGGATGGATGGATGGATGGATGGATGGATGGATGGATGGATGGATGGATGGATGGATGGGTGGATGGGTGGGTGGATGGATGGATGGGTGGGTGGGTGGGTGGATGGATGGGTGGGTGGGTTGGATGGGTGGATGGATGGATGGATGGATGGATGGATGGATGGATGGATGGATGGGTGGGTGGATGGGTGGGTGGATGGATGGATGGATGGGTGGGTGGGTGGATGGATGGATGGATGGATGGATGGATGGGTGGGTGGGTGGATGGATGGGTGGGTGGGTTGGATGGGTGGATGGATGGATGGATGGATGGATGGATGGGTGGGTAAGTGGGCGGGTGGGTGGATGGATGGATGGGTGGGTGGATGGATGGATGGATGGATGGATGGATGGGTGGGTGGATGGATGGACGGATGGATGGATGGATGGATGGATGGATGGATGGATGGATGGATGGATAGATGGATGGGTGAATGGATCCGTTTGTTATTTGTGTGTCAGCATAATTACCTGATTTGTCAGATGCTGGACTACTGACAGTTGTCAGTTACGTCTCGGAGTGTCGGTGCTGACCCCCTGACTGTCTGAGCTCCGTGCGGCAATAACAAAAATCACTGTTTGAACAGGGGAAAATGGGAATAACACCAGAACGGAGAATTCTGCCGTCCACATCAAACCAGCAGCAGCTGCTTTAAAATTCTTAGTGCATTTTAGTTCTGTGTTGAGAGGATGAAGCAATTACTCGGATTTGTTGTTTATCTGCTGTTATATTTAGAAATTCAGACATGTTTTTCCTCTTTTTCCGTGTGTGAAACAGAACTTTAGGCCAGCAGAGATCAATTAAAACTCCAAGTTTTAATACAACAGAAGAAGGAAAAACAAGCATCCGCTTATGAAAATATTTAGTTTGCATAGTAGCTCTCATCTTTATATTGTTAATAAAACAGAGTGGTTAATTCATTGGAAAATAGACTCCTTTATCTTAAAATACAGAATAATTTTCCTCAGAAAGACTTGTTTAAGGCTTATATGGAATACAAGAAGAAAACTGATGTACAATATACAGTCAGAGACCTCAGAGCAGCTGCCAAAGGAGAAAATCAATGACTTTCATTTGTCTCCAAACAAATAAGAGCGCATATTAGTGTGAATATTTCAGTTGACACAAACCTGGCATATGCCTTCCATTCATAAACCTTTATTTTGTCAGGTAATGGCTCCATCAGAGAGAGAGAGAGAGAATTAGAGCTGCTGTCTAACCACCAAGGTGTGTCACTACAACTGTTTAAGAGTGCTCAGTCAGATATTGAACGCGCTTGTTTACATGTGTTCCAAAGGAAAACATGGAGTTTACCTCAATTCAGTTTGAGCTTGCTCTACGTCTGTCATGCTCATTAAACGGCTGGTGGCTTCAGATAGCAGCCAGCACTGACTATGTGTTCCCGTTCCTGTCAGCTTTCCACAGACAACAACCCTCTGCATCGCCACCAAGGCTGCAGGAAGATTTAACCACTTACCATGAGTTTACTACAAGAGAACTAGCTTTAGAGTGGACACTTCTTCTTTCATCCTAATTTTAAAAAAGCACCCTGTACTCCACAAAAGTGTTGGGTTTGCATATTTTCCCATGTTTGTAGAGGTTCTTTTCAGGTACTCTGGCTAGAAACTGATGGGAAATGGCAACTAAAATGGCCTTAAGTGTTATCCCTGCAATGAGGAAGGATGGATGGATGGATGGATGGATGGATGGATGGATGGATGGATGGATGGATGGGTGGGTGGGTGGTGGATGGATGGATGGATGGATGGATGGATGGATGGATGGATGGATGGATGGATGGATGGATGGATGGATGGATGGATGTTGAGTGTTATGAAGCATCACGACTTGGGTCATTCAAGGTAATTAGCAAGGCATCAGCTGAATCTAGTCCAAATCACACCTTGACCACCGTTGGACTGCTCGCAGGCTCCGTGTTGTAACCCAGTGACCCATAACTCCATCATCAGAGAAGCATTTATCAAATGCATGGACATTCTGCTTTCAAAAGCGTAGAAGAAGTTGCCTTTGATGATGTTAACGGCTGACAGAAACGCGATAACCTCCGTTCCAATAACATTCCCAAACTGCTGAATAAATCCGGCTCCGTTACACTTTGATCCCTGGGAATGGAGAAATCGTCAGATCTTGAAGGATGATGTCTTCTTTGCTGATGAAAGGCTGGCGTAGATTTGTGCCTTATCATATCAGGCAGGGGACGCTTATCATTTCTTTCAGTCCCGCTGTCATGTTGCGAAACATTGACAGTCATTAAACAGCCTTCTCTGTGGCGTGTTGATGCTGGCATGCAGCTATTTGCTTGTTTGTGAGTACCGATATTGGCTGAAAATCAATCCAAAATCAAGGCTGCATTCTAGTATTGCACTTACAGTATCACACACACTGCAGCGAAGCTCCCTTCTGGAATATTTTACCTTCCTTATTCATCAGAATTCCAAACCTGAACTGATGATATCATTAAATCCAATTTTCCTTGACTATTATTATACCTCATTTATAAAATCTCTGACACTAACCTTATTCTGGGGCTTTAATTTCCAACTCAATTAGATTAGACTGAAATATGACTGAGTATTCAAAAAAATTTGGGGGCAGCGGGATTTGGACATTTTTGGCAGGGTCCAATTTCCTGCCTGCTGGCTAATAATGCATGTGGAAAATACCTCAGTCAACTAATGGGGCATTTTTTTCTAACTTTTCCCTTTTTTCCCTCCAAAGCTGTTGACTACTTTCTTAACCAGTGAAAACGGCAGAATTTGGGTCTCATTCTACAGAATCGTTAAGGGGCCGTGGCCCATTTCCAGAGCTGAAAGAGAGCAGTGCACAGAGGACATGTCATAGAGGCATGAGACCAGCAATCAGTGGCAAATGTTCTGATCTCAGCCATTGAATCCACTTCTCTGAGGGGAGTAACGGCAAGGCTGGAGGTAAACAGAGAACTGTATGAACAGTCACCACCTGAAACGTCACATCAGATGAGACGTTTTGTCATTTGCAGGCAAAATTGGATGCTGTTTACGTGAGTCCAGCTGCAGATTAGCTGCAGCGTGTTTAAGCTGCAGTGTAGGCTCTGATGAGGTTACATCTCGTCGTCAAATCGATCCAGGTCCACTTTAGCCAGGACATGCTGACCGATTTGTAAAGAGAGAAATTGAAAAAGCCTATTTCGGTAGAATTTACTGCATGGTGTTCCTCCTCTTTATGGCCAAATTTTGAAGTGTTTGTTTTTTCTTCTAACAACACACCTGCAAATCCTCCCAAATAGAGCTCTGATAGAGTGTAGCGTTGAAAGCTCTCACTGTTTGTCCCTATGAATCAATAGTGCTATCATTATAGAAAAATAGTTTATTGACTCGAGCTTTTCAGCAGAATATCACCCTACCAAAATTATTTCCCTAGTTCCTATTGCAAAATCATATTTTATCTACTTAATGCTAAATGGTATTTAAGGAACAATAAAGTATCTTCTGGATGATGAACACTCCTGCCCACCAAACATTCTAAGGCAGTCTCTAAATCAAATTGGGGGTCAGAGAATGTATTTTTATGCATTATTCATAACTACCATATCCTGCCCAGTTTTTTCCTCCCTGCACAGGTTTTTTTCCCCCCCGTGCATGATCGGTCCTGTCAGCTATTAGATTTGGGTTTTAAACTCCAATGATCACAGCGACACCCTCAAGACATTTTCTTATCCAAAAAAAGTCTTTTGTGAGGCTATAACTGAAAACTGAGATAAATACGATTATGTGAAAACCAAAATTACACTTTAGTTTCAGCCATTTTTGATTTTTTTTTTAACAAGCCACGCAGGGACAGTCACCGCTAGGCTACGATGAGAGAAGGTTGTTCACGGGTCGAGGAAAGTCTTATCTGCTGAGTTGGCTTTGCTGCAGAAGCTGCTGTGTCTCAGATGACATGTATGTTGATATTTGTGCTCTAAAAATGCTCTTTTCTAGATGATTTTTGTACATATGCAGGCAGCTAACACGTAATGAGTCAAAGGCCAACTTAATTATTTTGGTCATGAAAAGTGTCTAGCGGCGGCACCATCCCTTTAATGGTGTGTTTACATAAAAGACTCAGCTTTCTTATCTACTCTCTTCTATCAGCTCCCACTAAAAACTGCAGATAAATAGGCCCACTTAAATGTGCAAAGCAGGAGCAGACAAGGAATGATAAAAGACCTCTGCTGAACTTTTACAATAACCTTTGTATTTACCATGAAAAGATAATCTGATTCATTTTTCATAACAGCTCGTATAAAGCATGCATATCCATTAGCTCTCCTTTGGATTATCACTGTATGTGGAATTGGTTGAAACTCTTGTTTCATTTCCCAGAGCTTTTTCTTTTTTAAAAAAAGAACTGACAAATAAAACAACTGTCCTCAATATCCATCATTAATATTCACACCGCATATTCATTACAGTGCGCAAGGAAGAGACACAAGGAATTAGACGTTGGGAGAGTGTAGGAGCCATTATGTGATGAAATTACCAATCATAATGCTGCTATCTGGTGCTTTTAAGCATCTAACGGCTGAGTGGATAAACAGGCGGCTTCTCTCAACAAAGATATTCATGTTATATAGATTTTAAATACATATTCAGGCAGAAAAGATGGACAGTCCTTTAAGCCTGCCACCCTTTTATGTTTGATGTTTTCATATATTCATCACATGTTGCAATTAAATGAAACCAAAAAGACAGCCGGGGTCTGTTGAGGTCACCAGCAGCAGACTGGGAGGACACTGACTGGGAGGACACTGACTGGGTGGACACTGACTGGGAGGATACTGACTGGGAGGACACTGACTGGGAGGACACTGACTGGGTGGACACTGACTGGGAGGACACTGACTGGGTGGACACTGACTGGGAGGATACTGACTGGGAGGATACTGACTGGGAGGACACTGACTGGGTGGACACTGACTGGGAGGACACTGACTGGGTGGACACTGACTGGGAGGATACTGACTGGGAGGACACTGACTGGGAGGACACTGACTGGGTGGACACTGACTGGGTGGACACTGACTGGGAGGACACTGACTGGGAGGACACTTACTGGGTGGACACTGACTGGGTGGACACTGACGGTGGACACTGACTGGGTGGACACTGACTGGGAGGACACTTACTGGGTGGACACTGACTGGGAGGACACTGACTGGGTGGACACTGACTGGGTGGACACTGACTGGGAGGACACTTACTGGGTGGACACTGACTGGGTGGACACTGACGGTGGACGCTGACTGGGTGGACACTGACTGGGTGGACACTGACGGTGGACGCTGACTGGGTGGACACTGACTGGGAGGACACTGACTGGGTGGACACTGACGGTGGACACTGACTGGGAGGACACTGACTGGGTGGACACTGACGGTGGACACTGACTGGGTGGACACTGACTGGGTGGACACTGACTGGGTGGACACTGCAGTGGACATTCAACTGGGTGCAGCTGGTGGGAGATTTAGTCAAACTCAGGGTGCAGATACATCACACAAACCAAATCTCTGTTTGCCTCTGTTGTCTCCTAAGCTCATGATTTGTAGCCAGCTCCATTTTTCTCTAAAGCAGGATACACTTTGTCTGAGCTCCCTGGCTTCACTTTGTCTCCAACATAAACTTGATTGGTGATCTGATTCGTTATTAATTCTTCAGTCAACATGTGCTCAGGAAACGGAGACGGGCTGTTTCATTTGAAGAACTGGTGGGGTTTTAATAAATCCACACAGTATTACATCAGAACAGTGACCACATGAGGACCGGAAGAGAGGCTCAATATCACGTTCCACACGCAGAGGCGTCAGTGACAGAAACAACCCTGGAGATATGCAAATGGTAAACCAAGGTCAAGTCCACGGGCGATTTACATTTAGCTCAGCCAGTGGTGAAACAAATCAATTTCCAAGCCTTTAAACTGGTGAACAGCCAGGCTCATGCAATCAGGTGAGAGCAGCAGGCAGCCACGTGTGCATCACAGACAGACCGGCTCACTGAGGAGGATTGAGAGGCTGCATCTCTCCTCTGTGCAAGGAACGGGACAGATATGGAGCAACAGATGAATAACTAAAACCCCCAACAGAACTGGGTGCCAGAGAACAGATCCTGATATCCGCCTCAGATTAGGTCTCAGATTTTCCTCAGCTGCTGCCATTACTCTGAGGCTATATTCACAACCGCCACACTGCATCACCACATTATGTCCATGAAGGAGCGCCAGGTGTGAAATGAAGTATTCACTTTGATGGCCAGACTACTTTCATTTTAGATCAGAATGCGGGAAAGAGTCGGATAGATTAGTTTTTGGAGTTTATTTATTCGTGTTTGATGGGTCGCAGGTGTTGGGTTAAGCATGTCTCTTTTACTTTTTAGAAATTCTCTTTGAATGGAAACTAAAATTGATTCAAATACACCATTTACAAAGACTTTTCTTCTGACTGTCAGTGCAGGTATTCGGAATTTCAGGGAGCGTGTGGAGCTAATGTTTTGTTTTGACAGGGTCTTTCAGAAAGCTAAGTTTTGGACTTAACAGAAACTCCCAAGTCAGCCTTTGAGTTAGCAGCGATGAGAAGGACAGTCTGGCCAAGAGTGATGCAGATAAAATCTAAAATGATACAGTGTGCTGACACAACAAAGTTTTACTTTCTGGGAGTGCAAAATCCGATTTTATGAGACTCCTCAAACTATTACATTACATCCCAACTTAGAAATAAAACATGTATTATTACAATTAATGTTTCTTAAGTAGGTTGCATCCTTCTAAGATCCCTGTACCCAGTAAATTAGCAGCAAAGAGAACAGCAGGACGAAAGTGAGGACACAGATTTTCCACAGCAGCCAGTCAGCACAATGAACAGTTTAATTGAAGGGCTTTAAATAGAGACTCTCTATTAAGGCTAAAGAGACTCCTAGAAGAGGGAACCTGTCATGTGGGAGGATTCTCTGACTTTGCGCTTTGGGTAGCCTGAAGCAGCCAAATGAGGGAAAAACAGGGACACAATCACACAAAGATGCTACAAGTAGTCACACGTGGGAGGCTTGTGTTTACTAGTTACGGGTAGTGCTGGCATGTAGATTATGTCTTGCAAATACCTGCATGCTCAATTCCACTTGCACTTCTTGCTTTCCATTGGCAGTTAAGGCTGCCCGTTTGTGTAACTGGTTATTATGCCTGACCTGAGGCTGCACAAGAGCAGCCATTCACACAAGAGTTTAAACGCCCCCCCCAAAAACACATGTCTTTGTATGTGCTTCGTATGCAACTGCCCGCCCTTGTGGGCTTGATTTCATTGTGGGGTGATTGCCCTCTAATGGCAGATACTGGGCACTGCAGGACGGGGTTCGTTTTGCAGGTCTGGTGGTCTTGGATGATCAGGTTTGTAGTCCAGTAAAGTTCACATGTGATTAGCACACAGCTGACAGCAGCCCAGCTGCATCCCTTTAAATGAAGAATTGCAGGACACAAGCAGCACACTATACCATAACTAGCTCCAGGTCCCAGATCTGCAGCTCACAGCCAAAGCTTCTGATTTCCCAGGTGAGTTGACGCTGATATTCTGGTTGTCAGCTCAGTTCTGGTACTGACTATGCCACCAGGTGGCAGCCAGTAATACTGTGGGCCAGGGATACTGCTGCACTAGTTCTGTGAGAAACTGAATGAATGTAAAAAGCTATCGATGAGGTTGTATGTATTGATGACAAATAACGAATTGGATATGAAAAAGAAACATTTGCAGCAGCACGACAGCAAATGTGGAATTACTACCGTGAGATGTTCAATTCTAGAAAACTTATATAAGGTACAATAACTGTCATTGAACCTTTACAAGATCCACTTAGAACTACAGACTAAATCAGTGACGTTTTATTTCTTTGTATACAAATACATGTTGCAGAAGTGCTTATTTTGGATATTTCCGTGACGACAACAAAACATTCAGAGGCAGTATGTGAAGGAATACTAAACAAAGAACTCCCACTAAAACTCCAATGGGCGGGACTTAACGTTCCCTTCCTCTTCGCAGCACAATCTTAAATTCTATTGGTCCGAGCCAAGCGCTCTGCCTCTTCCTATTGGCTGTTGCTGCTGTCAGTCAGAGCAGTGCCGAGACGTTCGGTGTTCCGCTGCGTTGGGACTAAATCAAGTGAAACAAATTTTCTGACAGGAGAAAAGTTCATGCTGGACCTTCTCAAGCCCTCAGAGGGACCCATGAAGGTAAGGGGACAAAGCAAAGCAAAACCTGTTGCTGTTGGATTTGCCAAAGTGGGGCGTTTTTGTTTCGCTCAGTCTTTTAATCTGAAAGAAAAAGGGGGAAAAGTGCGAAATTAGTTGGATCTTCGGTCGGAGCCTTCTGTCTCTTAAAGATGAACTTTTCTCTAATGTAATTCATCGATCTGAAACGTTTATGTGGCTGTGATCATTTCACAGCAACATCCATGCGCCTCAACTTACCTCTAACGGTATGTAGCAGAGTAATTACGTTAAGTGGCCTAGTTTAACACAAAATAGACTGACTCCCAAATCCAATTTGCTATCCAGACATGGTGCAAATGAAAAAAGACACCAGATTACGACGTCAAGGGACGAGAAGAGAGCTATATCATGTATATTTCCCCCCAGCTGAGATTTATTTGATGTTGAAGTTGGTCTTTGGTTGTCTGTGGGAGGTTTTTGTAAATATCCCCCTTGTTTTCCCTGCAAAACCGCCTCATAGAGGACCTGAAGGAAGCCACCAGGTTTTAGTTGATTTACTGTAATTCATTCTGAGCTTTCGGCTGTTAGAATTGTGTCTGTCGATGGACATTCCTTTTTCCAGTGCTATACCCAAAGTTATATGCAGCTACTCACAGAGTGGCCCTTAAGCAAGGCAGTGTTACTAAAGCTTACTGTGTGTTCTTTAATAGGTTCACTTTGTTGCAAACCCGGCACATGGCTGACCAGGCTTAAAACAAACACGGCTCAACGGATTATGGATGCTTTGGTGATCGGAAGCAAGGCTGCAGGGAAGGTGTGGGAATATTTGTGTTTCCCATGCTATTGCTTGACTCATGGTTTACCCCCATGATCATCTCCGCCTCTCAACTGTGGCAGGGCACAACATGAAGATGTAAACAAAGCATGGTGGCGCAAGATGGCCCCTGCTGTCAGAGGCATTTTTTATAAGTTCTCCCCAGTGATTACAGTGGGCCCGTGAAATTAGCAAGCAAGCCTGTAAAACCTAAACGGAGGGAGGTGTGCAGGCTGGAGTTTAATTAGCATTTTAACCCTGTGGCTAAGCCGCAGACCGTGGGCTCTGGTGCAGGCAGTACTCAAACACTGTACTTTCACTGTAAAAGGTTGATGCCACTGCTGGAGGAGAAATGCTGCTTCAAAGCCTAATCCTTGATTGGTGGAGTTGTTTTCTACCCAGTGGTTGACATAAACTTCACAGTATTATATTGTTATAGCCTCAATATCCTAGTCACTGTTCCATTTAGGTCCTCACAAGGTGTCTGGGTAGTGCTTTGCTATCTTAGAAAGGCCCCCAGATCCTGTGTCTCATTATGCAACCCCGAGTTCAGCCCCCTTGTTCAGAATGACTTCATTATGTGGAAAAGTGTTGTGACTGCATGGTGCTCGAAGGAGAGCCAGGACATTTTTAGGTGGATTCGAGTTCAGGAGCGCGGCTTAGTAAACATCTGCTGCGTTTTAAGGCAGAGAATATTTGACGATGACTCAGGCTGGAGTTGTGCTGATGCTCAGTAGTGTAGGAGCGGCGCACACTCGTGTTCCCACACATCCGACAAATGTAACAGCGACAGCTTTGATCTCTTTTCAAAGGGAAGGCTGCATGCATTCATTTACCCGGAGTACGTTGGATGTTTGAGATGTGACCACCGCAGGGCCGGTGTGTGAGCGTGTGTGTGTGTGTGTGTGTGTGTGTGTGTGTGTGTGGTGGGGGGGGGGACAGCTGTGAGATTAGAGTGCAGAGAAATTTCAAAGAGACCACATCACAAGCCCAGAGCAAAACAGCCGACCGTCATTGCGTCTGTGATGTCGAGGAACACGGGTGCAAATCACAACAAACCCCCCCCCCCCTTTTTTAAATCTGAGTTACAGAATCTGAATGTTTTACTTTCCTCTATCATTTGTCCTCACAGTCCAACCTGAACATGGAGAATTTGTCCAAATCAGAGCTGCTGATGCTTTTCTGCATCCTGGAGGGAGAACTGGAGGCCCGGGACCTGGTCATCGATGCCCTCAAGGTAGCCTAACTCTTAAAATAAATATATTCTCAAATAGTGCCCTTTGATTTTTTCGTGACATATGTGAGATTGATTGAAACCTTTCTATCAAGATTGTAAGAAATGTGGGGTAATTTTGCAGTGTTCGGCACTATTTCAGCCTCATAATTCAAGCCAACAGTGGCCACTCTTTTCTACGAGTAATAGGGCTTCTTTCTTTTGAAATGTAGATAATCTGGGCCTGCTTCAATTTTAAAAAGTGCCCCCAGGCTGAGGGCTGAAGCTGTTGGGTTTCTGGAGACAAGCAGATGAGTCCAGGTATAGCCGATGATGAAAGTTAGTGAGGAAAACACAAATTTAAGACTGCTGCAGATAGACAGGGCAGCCAGAAGAAAGCAAATCTACAGGGAAGCAGTGTTAAAGTTACTACATGGTGTGTGTGAGCAGCTATTTTAGCAGCTTCCTTGATCACATTCGTTGTCCACTGTCACCAGTTACAGCGACTAAGCCAAAACAAGTCAATAGAAATGAGATCTACGAGACAGCGTCGTAATTTGTCTACCTGTCTCCGGGTTTGGTGCGTACCAGATGCTTCCATGATGGAGGGTCAGGGATATGGACAGTTAACAGGCGGTTAACACTGTGTGAAGTCCAGAAACAGCTTGTGGATGCTGTATAGTTCAGACATTCACACACCTCTCTGTTGCTTTTTCCCCCCTGACAGATTCCAAATCTTTTCATTGGTTTGAAATGTGCCTAAAAAGAGAGCAGCTGTCTAAAAAGAACCAAGCGCTGAATGTTCATACGTTGTGTCTAGACTGCATTCCTACATCCCCCCCGGGATCTGGCCATCTAAGGCATGAGGAGTTACAGCACGCTGTGTGCCTGATGACTCCATGTAAGCGAGAGGAGGAGTGAACAAATAAACATCGGCCTTAACTGCTCAAGAGGGAATGTGGCTGTGCTTCTTTCACGGCTCTGCTGGCATAAACTATTAACTCATTCATCTGTGTTAGCAGATCAGTGCTGCAGTGTTAACGCACATGGAGCTTTTAGAGGTATAAACACGGACCTTAAGGAAATTGATAGCAAGTTTAAGTGGCAGTACTGTTAAAGTAAAGTGGTTTCATTCCTCTTTTCCAACAGTAAAGTGTGTGTTTTACTGTTGAAGGCCTGATAATCTGTACTCTAAGGTCTTGCCCCTCTTAAAAATGGATTATACAGTAAGAAAACGCCCATAGATACTCTGCTTATCACAATAAAGGGCAACATAAATCCATGGGTTAACATTTGATAGAGGATGAATGTTTGATAAATGAAGTTTGAATGTTTTCCTCATGTTTCCCTCTTAAGCTTCAGAGAACTGAGCGTCAGCTCGGCCCGACTGGCGTTCAAGCACGCAGGAGTTATTTGATGTCCAACTATTATCAGATAATTACGTTAAAAAGACGCGCCCAGTTCCATTTGGGGCAGACTTAAAATCCTGGTCTTGTTCACAGAAAACCTTTTTTTCCCAGCGTGGGTTTATATAAAAAAAACTGCTCATGATGTGTTGCAACTACAAATCACACACACACACACACACACACACACACACACACACACACACACACGCTGGGCTTGCAAGAATCAGAAATGCATTGACTCACGATCTTCTCGGCCAAGCATCGCGTTTCATTCCTCTTTCATATGCTGTTTTGTACCTTTGGTTATATGTTCATTTACTGAGTTATTGTCAGCTCTTTACATTTCATTGTGCAGACCTATAGCTGGCATTCTAAGTATCCCGTGCATTTTTTCCCCTGTGATTCAGAGCTGCAGCTGCCCGAGCTGTGGCTCGCTAAAGGAAATTAGCGTCTGGCAGTGCTCAATGGCTCATATTTGGCACACAAATCCCTGCAGTCATCCAAGAGTCCTTACACTTTAGGAAAAATTGATGATTCTCTCCATGAAGTTAAAGTGTGACTTAGATCAACTTTGAACCGACTAAAACATGCATCTCTCCATAAGAGCGATCTTATCCTTTATCGTCATCAGAGCTACGTGTCGTTTTAGACTTTACTTGACCTGTTTAACTCGGAGATTTGCTAACTTCTCATGCATGGACTAAAATAAACTCATGACCAGGTCAGCAGATCATCTGGAGCGACTGACTCGGGTTTTTTTTACTTCATTATGATCTGAACGTGCACAGACCTGACGTGCAGTTGTATGGGACCGGGCTCCCTCTCAGGGCCAGACTGATCTTGTCGCTGATGCTGCGTGACTGAAAAGGCACAAACACGTGCTCTGCTAAAGCTGAGCCAGATAGGAAATGGAAGTAAGTAATGACACAAATGCAGCGTCCCCCCCCCTCCACACACACACACACACACACAAACACACACACACATATTGGCTTTCACCAAAAAAGTAGATCAAGGAGTGTTAAATACATCATCTGAGACCGGATGGTTAATAAACACGTATGATTTAATGTAATAAATGAGCAGTTGTATATGTGGGTCTTTATTTTCCTCAAGGCTATCGCACCCCCCCCCAATTCCCATGCACTCTCTTGGAAGCATTGATGGACGGGAGAAGCTCCCCTCTGCGTTGCACACGTGGCTTCTGCTGCGTTTGGACCAAGCAGTTGTCAGTTTGCAACCTGTTTTGAAGCTCTGGAATTTGTTTTTGCGAAAATAAGAATTCAATTTGTTTCTGTCAAAATAAGAATTCAAACGATGAACTAAATGAAATGAAATGAAAATGAAATCCCACATTCGTGATGGTTTTAAAATGCGTCCCAGCTGTGGCGCCGCATATGTCCTCCCCCCTCGGTCAGCACAGGTACCAGCTTCAGCTTTGAAATCCAGGCTGATCGTATCGTCTGACAGAGGAGAAAAGCAGACCGGCGCTTACGTAACATAATCTGAATCACAGTCTGAGGACGATCAACAGATGCCCCTCGAGCCGAGACCATTTGTGAGCGTTTGGTGCTCTGTGGTCGGGGGCGTTGGGTGTTACGGCGCATTTCTCAACTCTCTTGTGCAGCCCGTGCACTTCCTGTTCTTCTCCCCTCCCGGTCCTCAACAGACCGGCTCAAATGACGAAGCCTTTTGTGCCACGGGAGCCGGTGTTTAGAAGATGATGACGATGGCGCTCTCTAAGCCTGGGATCTGCTGAACTTTGAGTTACAATCTGTACTTATCCACAATCTTATCCCTTTGTTTTGCTCGCTGTTTCTTTTAATTATCTTGTCAGATGTGTCGAACTCCCGTTTAACCGCCGCGTGATTGAAGCCTTCGGGAGCTGTTTGTGCCCTTTCAATTCAGACATCAAGGAAACACTGTAAACAGCATGTCCCCACAGCATTTTCTCTTCATGGCTGCTCGTTTTTTTCTGTGGTCTCAGAAGGGCCTGAGAGGATCACCTTAGCAGATGAGATCAGCTGAACGAGTCAGAGGATCATGTTACATCCTCACTCACTACTGTCAAAAGTTCTGTAATAACAGTGAATCAGCTCAAACCTCTCAACTCTTGTGTACTTTCGACTGCACTCATGAAGCCATTAGGAGCTCCGTGCTCTTCTTTCTGCAGGCTGATGCTGCTCTTTCTAATCTCTTGATCCTCTTTTGTTGAAACCTCGCTGCCGTCTCTGCTTTACTCCCTCTCCTCTCACATCCACGTCAGCTCGTATTCGCCGCAGCCCCAAGGCATCTGCTCAACCTGAAAGTCTCGCTGCTGGGATCCTTCCTTTGTGTAAACAGAGGGCTGGTCTGCTTCAGCCAGGGCCCAGTTGAGAGCAGCTGTCGTGCTCCGGACAGACAGACGCGCACCATCTGTCGCGCTATTGTCTGCCTTTCCGCTCTCCTCCTTCCTCTTCTTCCATTGACTGCTCAGGTTCCGCTGTAGTGTTACAGATGTGCGCTGCTCATGTTTAACAGCGTTACAGGTGGCCGCCGGGTCTCTGTGACTTGCATTTCCTGGGTAATGAAATAATCGAATCATTTTCCATATTCTGTCTCACAACCTGTTGCTTTTTTCCCAGTTTGTAGAGAGAGTCGTTTGCTTGCAGTAGAGTGGGGTGGGATAGGCTGGACTAGATATGGTAGGATACGATTTGATAGGAGAGGAGGAGATACGGTAACGTTTTAGTCTAAAGGCGTCAAACCAAGACTCAGGAGATATCCTGGCTTCCATCCTTAATAACGTGTAATTAAAATAAAAAATCACTTTGCTTTGTTTTACTCAATTATTTTACTCAAAAGAATAAATGAATTATACTTCTGCTAAAATATTTAAACAGGCAGCCTTTTACAGTGTGAATTAGGTGTACAATTGAACCTGGAGTACATCGATACACGATTTGCACTTTTCTCCTCCTCCTCTCAGGCCCAACGTAAAGAGCTGTTCATCCAGGAGCGGTACGGCAGATACAATGTCAGCGACCCCTTCCTGGCCCTGCAGAGAGACACCGAGGCGCTCGGGGGCCAGAACAAGGACCAGGGCTGCTCCTCCACGACCTCCAACCCTCTTGTGGTTCTCAAACTGGTTGTGAGCCACTGCAGGAGGATGCAGGAGAAGATGCTGGCCCAGCTGGCTGCAGCAGAAAGCAGGCACAGAAGGGTGGGTGTGGACGAGCACGTCGTAACATGCACGGGAAGAAATCATTTGCCTCCTTATGCTGATTTGAGTCTGCTTTAATTAAGCAGCAGCACATGTTGAAGATAAGGGCTGGAGTTTGGTAATGGGAAATTATAATGAGAGTAAAAGTGCATTCATGATTTTTAAAGTATGGAAAAGATGCAGAACTATTGAAATTCATTCTGCTCAGACTCTCAGATTATCAAGAGATTGTAGTAATTGATTAAATTAAATTAAATTACGAGGATATCGACTGGAAATTCACCCAGTTGTTTAATTCTGTATATTCACATCAGAGTTTTATGACACAGTACATGAATACAAATCAAATATGGCCACCAGTTTAATTAAAACCCTTTCAAAGCTGAGATAATCAAGCACCGTCCCTCTATGTCCTCAGAGTATTGGCACGTCCTCTTTTCTTCCAAGTGTTTTAGGTCAGCAAAATTTCACAAGCTTAATCTTAATAGTTCCAAAATAAAAAGCAGAACCAGCATACGTAAATAGCTGTGGGCAAAACTTGGCCAGATGGGCAGAAACTTCCACATTTCACCATCAGGGAAGTGATCCTGATCAGGTTATTAGCGTTCTCCTCAAGAAACCTTAAGTGCTCCATCCTTTCAGGCTTTTTAATAGCTGTGGAAAAACCGTGATTTTCTCTTCAGGTGGAACAAGAAAGTGACGTTTGCACAGATGCTTAATTGCTGCTGAATATGAGTAAAAGCCCAGAACACTTAAAGATGAAGGTTCTAAGTTCTCACTCGCTGCCTCCGCTCTGGGTTTGTTCCAGGTCATCGCAGATCTGGAGGAGGAAAGAAGGAAGCATGCTGAGGATACAGCCGAGGGAGACGATGTCACCTACATCCTGGAGAAGGAGAGGGAGCGATTACACCAGCAGGTGATAAGAAATCAATTAATTCCAAATTGTCCTGTGAAGCAGCTGTTGATTCTAAGCAGGATTTTTGGATTTTGTTTGTTTGCAGCTGGAATTTGAGCGCTGCCAGGTCCGCCGGCTGGAAAAAGAACAGCGGCGGATGACCGAGCAGCTGGAAGAAGAACGGGCTCAGCACAAACAGCTCTCCTGCGCTTTGGCCAAAGAGTGCAAGTGGGCAAGTGCCAGAGCGCTGGAGGAGGGCCACCGACTGACCGAGCTGAGCCGCAAACTGGACAAGGTAGCATCAGACCCGCCCAGGAAGTTGTTGTTTTTGGGGTTTCTGAGTTAGCGTTTGATGAGCAGGACTCCTCTGCAAGTGGCTCCTTTTAAGGAAAGTGAACCCAGCTTTTCCTACACAGGAGAAGGAGACTTGCCAGGTTCTGAGAAAGGAGCTGGAAGATGAGAGGAGGAGAACTCTTAGAATGGAGGCGAGGGTGGAGGAGCAGCTGGCCGAGTTCGACACGGAGCGGGAGCAGCTCCGCTCACGCCTGAAGAAGGAGGAAGCTCACTGCTGTGGACTCCAGCAGCAGGTAGGGACACTTATGGCTCAGTAATTCAGCTTATCGGAACGACGCAATGCTTCTGCTTGGAATTCATGGAATTGGCCTGTTCTGTGAACAGGTGGAGGAGCTGAAGGGAGAGCTGGAGGAGATGATTATGGTGAAAGACATTGGGGGAGCAGTTCCTTCTCCAGAGGAGGAGCTAGAAAAGGTGGAGTGGGCCACAAAGGTAGAGAGCAGCAAAATCAAGGACGTTGATGAAGACAGAAATGGTCTCCACTGTCCAGCCGAGACAAACGGTTACCATGGCAACGACGTCTCGGAGAAGGTTGGCCCTCAGAATGGGAATGAAGGTTTTCCAGTTCCTCAGACCCAGACATTATTCTCCACCTCCACTCTCCCTCCTTCCTCCCCCTGCACCTCACCCGTCCTAACCAAGCGCGCAGCAGGAACCGTGAGCCCTGGCGGCTACCATCACTCCTCCTACCAAGCTGGGATTAACCAGCGTTTCCACGCTGCTCGACACAAGTTCCAGGGAACAACTGAACCGGATTCTCAGCCCCAAGCCACACAGACTCCGTCCTCTCCAAAAGATGAGTCCAGCCCCGTCAAGCAGATGGCCCGCAGCACAGTCACCCAGGTCCTGTCCCGCTTCACCACCGTCCAGCAGAGCGCGGCGGCGAAGCTAGCAGCGACCAATAATTCTCCTTTTGGTACCGACTACCGCAGCCTGGCAGCACCGCTGTCTCCCATCATCAGCAGAGCCACGGGCGCTCTTTCACAGGGGGTCAGATCGCCCACCATCCCCAGGGCAGACAGGGGCCACCCTCCACCCATCCCTCCAAAGAAGCCGGGCCTGGCGCAAGCCCCCGCGTCCCCGGCCGCGGTGCCCCGCTCCACCAGCCACTTCACCGACAGCAGCCTGTCAGGCAGCTGTGGCCTCACATCGAGCCAGGAAGGAGTCAAAGAGCTGGACATGGTGGTTTCTTCCAACTGATCCCAACAATATCAGAATAATGAGCTGCTTGTGTCAAATTTATACATGACATCTTTAATATACTCAAACAAGGTCCCATCAAACACTGTCTGTTCTATTTATTAGATTTTTAAATGGTGCTGAGTCACTAGTTTAGTGTTTCAGAGGCTGGTACTAATTGCTGTACCATCAAAGCAGTAGTCTTGCATTTATCTTCTTTTTATTTTTCATTTTGTCTATATTTTATCTCAAGTATGCTACTTGTTATTACAACAGATATCAAATTGTGTACTCTTGGACTAAATGTAAAAGTGTTTCCTAGCCAGATGTTTTACATTTTGTAATTTCAGTGTACATAGCTGTTTTTATTCAAGTGTATATCTCATTTCATGAATGTCACTTTGTCAGTGTGTAACTATCCCATAACATCAGCTAATCCAATCAATGTTGTATTTGCTAGGTTATACATTAATTATTAATAGTTGTGATAATAATTTGCACCACTGTATAATGTCTACTTTGTGCCATGTGAATGTCATTTATTTAAAAAAAAAAAAGAAGATTTTTTTAAGTGCAAAAGCTTCACCGTAGACTTTTATCCGCACCGCACACCTGAAAACAGACAGCTATAGTGAATGAATCCCAATGATTCATCTCAGTAAAGCCTGTATAGATGAATCATTGTGCCAAGTATGATGTGGTAGAAAAAGGCAAAATGATGTCCAGATAATTAAAGCAACAGATTTAATTATCTGGTAATGCAGAAACACTGTAGTATTAATCCAATAAAATTGGAGGCATTTTCCCCCATATGATGGTGAAAGAATTTGTTTATTGTAAGAACTTCGGGTAAAAACGGCAATTAAGGAACCTAATTAAAAACTACATCCACTTCCGTTTGATTTTATGCCCAAATATGTAATTTCCTGTTCCCGGTCACATGTTAGACGTGTACTTCATTAAGTCATCCTCCAGAGGGCAGTAGATAGCAAGATATCTACATCACACGTAACTGATGGCAGAATAATGTTCTTAATTAGGTAACGAAATTCTTCGAGATTAACACATCATGGTAGAATAATTTTATGTGAAACCTATAAATACGTTTATATTTCCACACAGAGTACTTGTGCAGTAATGTATACAACATTTAAACATCACAGTTCCAACATTTATTACATTACTTATCTGGTGATTTCACGCAAAGTGTTGTCTGATTTTGTATTCATAAAGTCAGTGTTTAAAATACTGTTAATACACATTCTTTGTTGCATGGTTTTCTATTTGTATGTGTGTTCCAGGAAACTGTTCTCTGTATTAGCCTGTAAAGAGAAGTTAGGAAACTATCCAGTGCAGTTTGCTTTGTCTGCAGTGGGTTAAAGGTGTGTCGCGCATGACACTGATGATCTTCCACTGGGATCTTGCACATACATGCAGGGACACACTAAATCCCTCTGCTGCCTGGGTGCTTAATGGGACGTGCCACCTCCCCTCTGCTCAGCTCACCTAATTAACATTCCAGTGCAGGACAGAAGGCCGCGTCCCAAATCCATGACGGGCGTGCCCGGTCCTCCGGCAGGGCCCCGTCCCTCTCAGCCTCCATAAACACAGGCTCAGGTTGATGAGCTGCGAGGGGCCCTGTCCTCACGCTGCTGCGTACAGACTGCAACCCGCAAGAAGCCCTGATCTGTATTTTACAACGCTGTGGAAGAAGTCCTGAAAGCACCGAGTAAAATAAACATCAGTGATGGCTGATACGGCACACATGTTCTTTCCTGGCCCGCTGTGAGAAACACACACTGTACCCGTCACTTTTTCAATCCCATCTGAAACATCTTTACACGCGTTAATATTCAACCTCTGATTTAAAGCTTTGGGCTGCATGACTTAGCTGAAGAAAAATGCCTTTTTAAAAACTTTTATTCGGGCTTCGGGTCATGACTGAATGGATCTTGGCTCTCCCTCTCTGTTAGGATTCCTCGTGACAAGAGGGATAATAATTAACTTTGTATGGTCGGAATAAATCTCCGACCGGGAGATTACAGCTCTCTCTGTAAGGGCTTATTCTCAGAAAGCAAGCAGAGGCGATTTCTTGGTGGTGTCTTTGGTTCTGACTCTCCCGGGCACTTATCGTAAGTTGTCCTTTTATTTATGAGTGTATTAAAGAGAAAAGAAAGGCGGGCGGTGTCTTTGCTGCAGTGTCATGTACTGAGGTCAAGAAGGGTATGACCTGTCCTCAGGTCACATCAAGAGGACAAAATAAATGCACAGCAATCAGGAAAGTCCTCACATTTAGGGCAACTTGGGTCCCTGCATATTTAACTTAAAAGAATTCTTTACATGTGTCTACACCTCTCAAATCTGCTGAGGCTGCTGACCCTCCATGATGCCCATGCTCCAGTTTTTAGCTCGCTCTCTGCCCCTTTTTCTCTTTCCTCTCTTTCTTCCCCTCCTCTCTTGCGACCAAATTTAGCTCGGGACATGAGATGGGCCCAGAATAGGAGTTCAGGTCCCCCCCCCCTCATGCTGAGACCCAGCTAGAACTGGCTCAGAGAGAGAAAGAGAGAGGGAGGGAGGGAGGGATGACAAGTGCTCTCACAGCCATCACCTGCTCTCTGTAAAGCAATTTGTTATGGTGTTGTCACTGTAAAATCCATGGCTTGTCCCAGGGGAGGGGGAGGGCCAAGGGGTTACGTGTAATGAGGATCCCGACGTGGCTCCAGATCCAGATATGAAATAACTGAAGGACAGGCAGGCGGGCGGTTGTGCAGAACCAGCCTGAACCAGGGTTTTTCTGCAGGACTGAGTTATTCTGGGAGCAGATGAAGCCGGTCCTGACCCTGACAATGATCAGTGAAGTTGTTCCAGATGCCACCGAGCTGGGTCACATGTTTCCACACTGGCCCAAGGAGACAAATTTGCTGCATGATTGAGACTGTTGATAGGAGCTGAATTACAAGCGCGCGCTCTGGTGGGGGTCCAAGGGCCGAGGGGATGAGGGCTGGCTCTGACTCTTCCGCCTTGATGTTGCCCGCCGTGACGTAAACTAACAAAAATCAACAGAAACGGAGCCATATTAGTTCCAGTCCAAACTGAGTGGATGGATCCAGGATTTTTATCTCCAGACCACCTTTGGTTTCCTTCCAGCCTGTATGAATGCATCAGTTTTGTCTTTCTTACCCAAGCAGAGGGTGATTTAAAAACGACTTTAATCAAATAAATAAATAAACTGAATGATATCCTGACTGCAAACAGAAAAAGAAAAATCCAAACTCAAAGGTGCATATTTCCAGAAAATAAATGCAAATGAATCAGTTGCTTGACTCAGACTAATATTAATTGTTATTACATAGGTTGTTCCCAGTCAGAGAATAAGCTCACTCTCTGAGATATAAACCATCTCACTGGATGATGCCACTGAGAGCGGAAAGGTCAGATTTCTTTCTTCTAAAGCAGCAGGTTTATCCATCAAACTACTCATCTCCTTCCCGACTGTCTGCTGATCTGCCTGCTGCGGGTCAGGGCTGAGGGGGGTGAGGAGGGGGGAGAAATTGGTGGAGGAGGAGCGGAGATCCCGGACAGCTGACAGTCGGAGCGCGGCGCGTTCGGGTGCGCATCTTCATCGCCGGCTGGGAGCAAAGGTGCGCGCATTGTCTGTCGCGTTTATAAATCACTCCCGGATTATTTTCTTTCCTCCCTTAGTTAATTTTTTATGTTTGAGGGTTTTTTTCTAATTTAAGAGAAGAATTGACTTTGAAGTTGGCGCGCAACAACTGAAGACCAAACGTTTAAATGCTGCCAAAATACTGCGGTGACATTTAGGATGGACTGTCCCGATCACGCCAGAACCCCTTGATGAAGTTTATGGATTAATTTGCGCACAATTCCCACAACTTCATCGACGCAGCGACAACAGACGAGCGGAGTTTTGCCTCATAGTTTAGTTTTTAGTTTGGTGATGGACGGCGGACGATCGTCGAGGAAAATCACACCTGCTGCTGCGGCTTCTGTAAACACGTGAAGGGGATCAAACATGAGCTTCTCGGCCAGAAACGTCGCCATGGGGAGCAGAGAAGAGCCCAAATATCCACATCAGTCCAAGCACACGTCAAAAATCTATTTCATTTTCATTTTGTTCCTGCTTATTTTCACACCCAGAGTGGATTCTTCATGGTGGTGAGTGAAAATCTGGAGGGGGGGGGTAGCAAAAGGGAGCTAAATGGAGCTAAAACTTGCACAACCGTCACTGCTTCTCTGTCACAAACATCATGAAAACCTGAATTAATTGATAATCCTCTGTAAGGGAATGTGTGTGCTGATCATCCTATAAACACTGATGTAAAATGAGATGCTGGGCACTGGGCTGTGTTTCAGGTTTATTAAGATTAATGGCAGTGGGAGAGGGGGGAGGGGGGTCTCCCCTATCCATCCATCTTGCAAAGGTAGGTGGTGGCAGGTGCAGCAGCCGGTGCGTGAATAAATGCCCCTTGATCATTCCCCCAGCAGCCTTAAAAGCTCATCGGATGAAAAGAAGCCGCACCTGAAAACGCTGCTGTCGCAGGAACTGCATCTGTTGTGTATTTTAACAAGTGCGACGGCTCCGTTTGCTTGTTTTCTGGCTCGTTCTTTGGGCCCAGTTACACCATCTTTTACAGATGGGTTGGATTAAAATGCGCTTTAATTTCCCAGGAGGCCCACGCACGCACTCTCCTGGTTCCACTGTGTAAACCCCTTTGTCCTCTCATGTAAATACTTTACGAAACAGCGGCGATTAAATCACTGTAAAATTCCAGAGGAAGAGGGAGACATGCTGAGCAAAAGAGACTTGGAAGCCTTGTGAGCGGATGATTAATACTTATTTAATCCTGGTTTGTATCGTCGGGGGCCCGTTTTATTCCACGCAATAATTTAGATGAGCACCATGTGTCTCACCCCTTCCCCTGCCTCTCTCTCTCTTTCTGTCTCCATGTGTGTCCTCTCGGAGACACTCAAGGGTCTCTTGGCACAGGCGTTCGCACAACGCACAATAAACAGGAGTGCTGTTTCTACTCTGCTTTAGTGCTCAGGGACACAGTCGTGGTGGGGAAGGGTCCGGGAGAGCCATAATGGGAGTGGAAACTGCCCGCTGAGGCGCTTTCAGTGTTGGTGGCCAGGCGACACCAGTGCGGCGGTGATTAGGGACTCTAATGATATCCGGATGGAGAGAGTGGAGCATGCAAGCTTAGAGGAGGAGGGATGTGCCCGCATGGGTTCGATCTGTGAGGTCGGGGGGGCAAAGCCTCAGTGGTCACTTTGCGCTGTGGGCAACTGTCCTCCTGTCGCCCCTCGTGACTCCCGCCAAGCATGTGACTTCCCCTTTCAAGAGCTCCGAAGTCAGAGATTACGTGTGAACGGAGAAGGAGGCGCTTCTCACCGAACATTTGGAATGTAATAATCTCTTTGACACCGTGAATACGAGCACCAAATGGACGAGGGGTGTGGGCTTGAAGACAAACAGGCTCGCGAGCGGGAATCTGATTAGCAATCTGTGTCCAGAGTGTAGATGAGAACATCTTAGTGAAGTTTGGAAAAAAATAAGGCTGAAAGTTCAGGCCAAGATCTCTCTCCATCCCATTTGTGGGCTACTTTGCATCTAAATGTCCTGCTAGAGAAGACATGAAATGATTCATAGATGTTTTCAGCACTCTTGTTGGTTGGTGCGGTTCTAGTTGTTGCTTTCAAAGTTCTGCTCAGAATCTCTGAACCTGGGAGCTGATGTGATTTCTCCAACGATTGCATGCCTGCACTACTGCCTGGAGAAAAACCATAGCAAAGGTACCATCCTTGTTTCCCCAAACACAACTCAGACAGACGGTTTGTGATATTGACTAGTTTATCAACCTTTACATCTGACATGTGACTATAGCTGTTACACAAAAGACACCCTCTTTACTCACAAACTGAAGGAACAAAAGCATTTAAAAAAAAGTCAATTATTGGACCGAAATCCTGACCGAAGTCAAAAAGCACATAAAAAGACAAAGAGAGCTTTAATTGACGAAACTGACAAAAATATGTCATCCGCACAGAAAGTAGAGCTCTCATAAGGTGTGCAATGCACAAATGTGGCCGTTGTGTCGCTACTTTGGCACTGGGTTGCTAACCCATTGGTTCGCTATGGTCCACTGTTTCACACCTTGGGACAATAGTCAACCTAGCATGTACGAAGATCTTAGCTGGCATCCAACTGAACCACTGTTACACCTCATTTATATAAATATGTATTTTAAAGCTTTGCATGTTGACATTTGCACCTGTTAATTGACGGATCAGTAAGAATGGGAGAAGAAGACGCCGTGAGGACTATAGCCTCAGTTTATGAGTCACATGCTCCACTTACTGTGCTCTCGGTGTACAATATGTATGGCAGTGTGTACTGTGGTGTCATATTTGTGGACTCACTCAGTCGACCTCTCCCTGAACTAAAGCATAAATACGAAGCTAACAGGTGGGCCAAACACAGCTGGGCTGAGCTGCTGCAACATGTAGGTTCACTTTTTAGGAGGTGCACATCTGTATATGGTTAAGGGTTTAGGCAAAGTATCAAAATCACTATCCCTGCCATATTCCCTGCAGTTATTTGTGCAGTTTCTCCACATTCCTTTAGCAACCATGTTTGTGACGCTCACAGATACACTCACAGAATATTCTATACTAGAATCTAATTGCTATTCTAAGATGATAGCATTAGCATTTACTGCCAGAGGACAATACGGTACACCTGATCACTCGAAAGGGCTGCTGAAAAATATCTTTCCTGTTGGATCCATCCATTATAGGTACATCGGAGCGCTGGGTGCCCGCGTTATCTGCGACAACATTCCGGGATTGGTCAACAAGCAGCGCCAGCTGTGCCAGGGCCACCCAGACCTGATGCAGTCCATAGGCGAGGGAGCCAAAGAGTGGATCCGGGAGTGCCAGCACCAGTTCCAATATCACCGCTGGAACTGCAGCACGCTGGACCGGGACCACACGGTATTCGGTCGGGTGATGCTGCGAAGTGAGTCCCCTCTTACGTGACTAAGATTTCTCTCTGCATGCTCCGCCGTAGTTTGTTTATATCAGTGACACTGATGGCGTTAATCATCCACATAAACATATCCGCCTTTATCGGCTAAGCAGAGGATTAATACGCATTTTATTTAGTCATCTTGGCCTCAGGTTGCAAGCAGAGAATATGATGAGTACATTGCGGTTTTCCACCACCGGCTCTGGCGCGAGTGAAGAACGGGGAAAATAGATGTTCTCCAAAAACAAGTAGCAGATCACCACACTGGTGATGTATAAACAGTAATAGGAGATGTAAATATTTGGGTAGATGTTTCTGGCGGCCAGACAAAGCTTTCCTCCCTGACATATCGGTGGTGTTCTGCTTCATTGCATGAACAGGAATGAGGACGGGAGGTGGGTGGGAAAACCAAAGTGAGTAACCCCCAAATATCTCCTCTTGCCTGAAATGAAAACAAAACCCAGTGACTGAGAATGCTGCCATCTGTGCAAATTACGAAGGTCAGCTGGACTGATGTTACAGCCGACCCGCTGGTGCTTCTGTGTAGGTGATCGACCATAAATGGACTTTGTTTCTGGGAGCCCCATTGTCTGGAATATGCAAGCATGATTGAGCAGTGACACGGAAAACATGGCAGAGACTTAAAACTCCTAATAAAACAGTCATGTCACATGCAACATCAGATGTTTGTAAAAAAAAAAATCATTTATCTGAAGAAATCATGTATCTGAAGACTTTATTCTGATCATTTCCTTGCACACAGGCAGTCGAGAGGCAGCGTTTGTGTACGCCATCTCTTCAGCGGGAGTGGTCTACGCCATTACCAGGGCCTGCAGCCAGGGGGAGCTAAAGAGCTGCAACTGCGACGGTCAGAAGCGCGGCCGATCGAGCGACGCCGAGGGCAGTTTCGACTGGGGCGGGTGCAGCGACAACATCAACTACGGCATCAAATTTGCAAAAGCCTTCGTGGATGCTCGGGAAAAAATGATGAAAGATGCACGCGCGCTGATGAATTTGCACAACAACCGGTGCGGGCGGATGGTGAGCATTAGCCGTTACAGCACGCCAACGTTTATATTGGTAATTTGTAAAGATTGAGTTGAAAAATTAATCGTTGTCCGTTAAGGCAGAAGGATAATGTCTTGGGACCAAAAAAAGTAAAAATTCAAGAAGCTTTACCAATTTTGCTAACAGAAAAAGAATCACATCTACATCACCGGCTTAACTCCCTGTCACCTTTGACCTCTGCATTAGGCAGTGAAGCGCTTTATGAAGCTGGAGTGCAAGTGTCACGGGGTCAGCGGCTCCTGCTCTCTGAGAACTTGCTGGCTGGCCATGTCGGACTTCAGGCGGACCGGAGACTACCTCCGCAAGAAGTACAACACAGCTGTCGAGGTGACCATGAACCAGGACGGGACCGGCTTCAAGGTGGCCGACAAGAACTTTAAAGGCAACATCAAGAATGAGCTGGTGTATGTGGAGAACTCGCCAGATTACTGCCTCATGGACCGCACAGCAGGTAGGGGAACCAGTGACCCGTTGGCCTGACCTGACCTTACGTGAGTGCTACATGAAGTCATTAGTGAAACTGATTTCCTGTAATGCTGGAAAATCACAAGTATATAAAACATCACTGAAAAGTGGTAGATGTTCTGGTAGTAGTGCCAGAACACCTTCAGAGCACTGCTGTGGTACCCTTAAGCAAGGTAGTGTATGCCCAAATGCTCACATAGGGTTCTGTGATGAGCTCACCCAGGGGTGGATCCTGCCTTAGCCCACATGTAGCTGGGATAGACACCAGCATCCGTCCCCTGACCCCAAAATTGATAAAGTGGTCAAGAAAATAAAAATGAATGAGTGAAAAGTATATAAAGACGGAACCAGATGACCTCATGAACCGGGTAACCACAACGTCTCTCACGATAAGCACAAATAAACGGGTCGGAAACTGCACAGAAAGGTGATTCTCTGGTGTAAAAACATGTAATTAATTATTTCTCTGCATATTTTCCTTGTGTATGCCAACGTGATGTAGACTAATCCAATATCAACAAGTTTAGCTGCTTTGTCAAGCTTTCCTTTGGACTCTTGCCACTACTTTACGTACGTTAACCAGATAAACGCAGGGAAACATCTCTCAACATTGTTGGGATGGTTTAAGGTTCAGATGTCCCCCACCAGTCCTGGGGATGCTATAGACGTGCTTATTTGTCTATATGACCTCGTGAGGAGCCAAATCCACGGTGCTTTGTGCTGCAGGGTTTGTCTTCTGTCTGTCCCTCTCATCCTCACAACAGCCCACTTTGATGCACCTCTTCTGCGTCCAAATGTACGAAAAGAAGAAAATTTTTATTGTGCTGAAAACCCAGGGCTCTATTTCCAATTACAGTGGGAGACCACCGAATGACATCTCATCCTCTTCCGCTTTACCCCTTTAGGGGTCACGGGGAGGCTACATGGGTGAAGGCAGGGTCCACCCCTGAGCATTTGTGCCGTATGTGAGCAATTGTGGGTTCGGTACCTTGCTCAAGGGCGTCTGAGCAATGCTCTGAAGGTGTTCTGGCACCTCCTCCAGAACACCAAAACACCTTTCATATTTTTTCTGCCCAGTTCCCAACAGTTCCCAACAGACTGAGCTATCATCTCCTGAATTACGTTTTTGATTTTTAAACAAGATAAGGGGGGTCGGGCTCAGGTTCCAGCCTTACGATATGTAATGACTGTTGCTTCACCTGTAAAGAAACTGCTTCACACAAGTAACCATCACTACTGCTGGTGTTGTATAAGCATGTATGCACATCTCGTCGCTCTCACCCACGCAGCGTAGTATCCTGTGCCAGTTGTCCCACTGGATAAATCACTATATTTTTAATCAGTCTAACCCTTTTTGACCAGTCCATATTTATGGGGAAAAAATGGCTAATAGACATACCCAAATTAAGTGAATTGCTTAACATTGATAGATTGATGCATGTTATTGGTGTCTAGGGACATTTAGGGACCTTGGAGAATCTACATCTAATGTCAAAATGAATGTGTTTGGTAATAGGCCTGAGTAAAATGAAAACCTGTTGTACACACCGGTATTACACTTCCCCCCCAGTTCGAAAGAGGATGACACCAAACTAAAAATGATTTAATCCAGGCAGATGGTATTGGTTACCTTTAGCACCAATTACACATCTACAGAATCTGAGCTAAGGACAAAGCCTTCACAAAGATTTTGGTACCTTTTCACCATCAGCCGGGCGCTCATTTTGACAGTGTGCGAAGTAGCTCATTTTCCACTTCCAATGGAAAATGTCAGGAAGATACAATGAGTGCTCTCTGATTGGATGTTTGGCTTTAGAGAACGATACCTGAGGGCGTCTCAGCTCCTTACTGTATCATTCTAGGACACTTTCAACTGGACCAAGTGTCCATTTTACAAGAGCTGACCTTTAATTCCCAGTGTTTACCTTGTTCTGCTCCGTCTCTCCGATCAGCCTCCTTTTACTAGTGTGAAGCAGCTCACTAACTCACTGTTAATAAGTACAAATCTGGCCAAAAGCAGCACAGAGGCCAATTTCACAGGTGGTTCTGCTCCTCTGCTGTGAGTTTGGTGGCGCTCGACCACTGCAGGATATTGGAGGTGTGTTCGTTCAAAGGCGATCTTCAAGGAAGCTTAAGAACCTCCTTGTCACTAATCTCTATTGTAAAGGAATTTACAGCCCGAGGATACATGCGGGATTATTTTGAAATCCTTCCTTTGGTCAATAATAAGCTCTGCTCTTCGAGCCTGAAGGGTTGACTCCCACATTATCCTCCTCTCGCTACTTCAGGGATGCACTGTTATCAGACGTGGCCTCTGATCTGAGGGCCAGTTTTTGTCCCCACATTTGCAGACTGCCGCCTCGGAAAATTGGTTTTGTGATATTTATTGACGATCATCGTCTTTATGGCCTCCCAAGGGCCTCAAACGCCTCTTTATACAGATTATAATACACACTTGCTTGGTGTCTTTCTCTTTTCTGGAATATTCCAGACAAATATTAACCGAATCTTAATCACTCACGTGTTTGATTTACTTTAGGAAATCCTTTCACCTTTGTCACGAGATCGAAAACAAAACTAATATTTGTTTCTTCTCTCTGACTTCTTGAAAGGATGTTAGCGGGTGTAAACAGGGGCAAGTAACAACTTATCAACTTTAACTTTATCAATGACATCTATATCTTTATTAGTTACTAAGGTTAACTAACAAACTCTCTACTGCCATCTGGTGGCCTCGGTAAACAAATTAGCTTTGCGTGAAGAGCTCAAAGAAGGGAAATGACCATTTTATTTTCTTTAGCTAGAATTTCCAGTTTTGCGACCCCGTTTAGGAATAAAGCAGCAGAAGATAGATGGAACAGCGTGAGAGTCTGGTTTATCACAGTTTCTGTATCTGCTGGAACACTTTCTTCACCTGAAGCGATGGTGTTGTCTGTAACACAGAAACGTATGGATTTTTCCCAGGTTCCTTGGGCACTGCGGGCAGGGTGTGCAACAAGTCCTCCAGAGGCACCGACGGCTGCGAGGTCATGTGCTGCGGCCGGGGCTACGACACCATGCGCGTCAAACAGGTCACCAAGTGCGAGTGCAAGTTCAAGTGGTGCTGCGCTGTCGAGTGCAGCGACTGCGAGGACGTTGTGGACGTTCACACCTGCAAGCCTCACAAGCGAGCCGATTGGTTAGACATAACCTAACACGGAGACGCCCTTTAACCCAGTTGCAACCGACTCCTTTAGCCACCTGCTAATGACCGTGGGACCTGCGTACAAGTCTTTTGTTATACCTCTGGCTTTCAACCCTTCCCGAAGGAGACTTCTCAGACTGCGGTGATGCTGGAATTTAGACCCAGTTACTGAACACGTGCTGCCTATAAGTGTTCCTAAAACGCAAACACAAAACTGAACAAACTTTGGGTGTTTGAAACGCAAAGGTTGGGTTTGAGGTGAGCGTATTGTAAATACTTGCTGATCTGCATGGAAAGACACGATTGCACAGGGGATCACAGCGAATTTTAGCTTGGAGACACGTATAAAAAGATAAGATAGAAATATTGTTCTAATTGTTGTAAAGACACTGACATCATATCATTCAGAATGACATCCAGTCATTTTATGGTACTGCAACACAATGGTATAAAAATACAAACAACAAACAGTTGCTGCTAATTAATACAACGCTAACACACTGCAGTGAAAGGTCAGCGTCAGTGGCACGCAGGTGAAACACACTGTGAATGCGACAGCAATCTTGGACTTCCAGCTAAAGTGGCAGCACACTGGCTGGACAACAGAATCACTGACAGCCTGCAGTGTTTCACCATGACTGCTGGTTGTTGCTCCAACACATCCTGGTTTTACTGCCTTATCCGACACTTTTGTTTCTACCTCTGATATTTATCTTCCTGCCCACTTGCAATTCCTACAGTGTTATATCGAGAGCTTTAAGCAGCTGTCAGCCTCGCTTAGCTGGAAGAAAGAAACATTAATTTATTCCAGATGGCCTTTAGGGATAAATGTATGTGATTATCCTGTGTCTTTCAGAGTAAAATCCAGGTTTGGTACGAGGTATTTGAGTGCACGTTATACCAGTGGCATCGCTATCCATATATAGCATCAGATTAGCATGAAGTTACCGTTCATTTCAAACATTGGTTAAAAAAAAAAACATCGGCAAAGTGGTGGCACCTCTTTATTGTTTCTGGAAAAATTCCCTATTTGTCACGCTCTGGAATTGATTTTCAAGGTCGGGATTTGATGAAAGTTGCATATATGGCCCTTGTTAAACTGTTCATATATTGTCCTTCCTGGTTTCTATAAACCACAGTTATAGTATATACGAAAAGTAATTCTATGAGCTAAAGATTTAATCAATGCTGCAGGGGTCTCCTCACGCACAAAGGTTCCCTTGACGTCCACAGCGCGACCAAATTGAGCTTTTTGTTGGCTGTGGGTGTGTCGTGCTCTGTTCTGCGCAGTTAACTCTGATATACTACATTAAACTATACAATAGTTCAATGCGGAGACTCAGCAGCGAGGTATGGTGGGAAGATTTCAAAACAAGTGAAGACAATGTCCAGCAGGAGATGTTTCTTCTGTCATCACGTTATGACAGAACACTTTTGGTCTTAAGCAACAATCTTCTCGGTCATTTGGACGCACATTTCCCGACTGAACGGTCTGCTAAGAAGTGAAGTATTTTATGAAACCTGGCCAAAGGATTGTAGAGAAAAGAAGAAAAAAAAAAAGCAGTGAAGTAGCCGCAGATCCTGAGTTTGACTCTTCAACATCTGGTAATGAGGCCAGTCATCATGGTGGGCGATTGGAGACACGGGCCCCTGAGGAGTTTAGACATCTTACGGTAAATGAAGCTGACAACAAGCTGCTGAACGTCAGTGCATTACTGCAAGTCCACGTAATGGGGAGGCCAGCCAAAGTAAAGTGCTTTGAACAAGGCCAACTGCACGCCATGTCAAACCTTCCCGAGTCAAAAGTTAATTGCAAACAAGAGGCTGTTTAGAGCAGGAATGAGGGCTAAGATGTGTTTTCTTCCTAATGACTGCAGAGGTGAGAGCTGCCCTCACACTCAGTGGGGTCTCCGGGAGCCAGAGCTGGTCCGGCCTTCAAAACGCATGTTTTAGGTCCTTAACCGCTAAATTGGTTTTGTCCTAAGAAGAGTTAGTGGGTTTTGGGATGGATTTGCTTTTAAAGAATATCAAATCTAATCTACAGCATATGCAACTATAGCAGGAAAATGTTTTAATAAGATGGGGAATTTCAATGTATTAATTTTTTTCCACTTGGGAATTGATGTTTTTGTTGTAGCTTCATTGAATAAATGTATTTTATGCATTTGCTGATGCCATCATCATGATCTCCAGCATGATAGGCCACCATGTAAGACTCTACGGGCTCTATGTTGTGAGTTTCAAGTGGCTCATACGACCGAGGACGTCAACTTTCCAATGCTTAAATTTAGGGTTAGTGAACACAAGGGACTCTTTTTACAGTGCTAACATAAACTCCTGAGGTGGTGTTTTGTAGAAAGGGTTTTGCACTGTCAGTCTGATGGTCTGTGGCTAGAAACACCTGTACTAATTTTAGCCATTTAGCTACTTCACCCATCTGATATCTACATTATGATTTGCACCAAGTGCTACTTTTGCTAGCTAAAAAAACAGCAGCTCTTACTCAAATAGATGGCTCATAAATGTACTTATTTCAAAATGTAAGCCGTTATAATAATCAAGCAATAAGCATTCTGAATTACTGTGTTTCTTTATGTTTTTTGTCTCAGTTTCTCAAACTAATGTCCAAGTTTGTCTTTTCTTTCCTTGACAATGTGTTGTTGCAGTACAACAGAGGCATTTACACATTTGAAATACTGGTATTAAAATACCTTAACTGCTCAATATAAAACCCCGTTAATTCACCCATCATCGCTTCTTTTAGAGGCTTTTCATTCTGTCTTGTCTCGTGGTTATCTCGGACGTTGCTCAAACTGGTGTTGATGGAGACATTTTCCTTTATCTCCCAAATCATTTTATTAAGAACTCTGGAACTCAAACAGTTCAAATACTCTTGTTCTTGCTTTGAATTCACCTGCAACAGCGTGTGGACATTGTTGAGTGTGTGAAGCAACACACACACACACACACCCACACCCACACACCCACACCCACACCCACACACGCACACACACACACACACACACACCCACCCACACACACACACACACACACACACACCAATTAACTAACTAACCCCATGTAAAAGTTTAAACACTATACTAACCTCAACCTTAAAACGGTGTTAACCTTCAAACAGTCATTTAAAGTTGTTGGGCCCAGTCAAATGGCCCACTTCACAAACATGGCCCCACTTTACTTCTAGAATGAGGACTTTGGTTCTCGATATGTACTAAATGTGAGTACGTGGACACACACACCCGCACGCGTACTCTGGTGTAGAGCCTTCATACAAGCATCAATCCAGCCGATATTATCTGGTTTATCGGTCCAAACAGACCTGCAACCCCAAACATCAAGCAATTGCCACTAAAAAGAAAATTTGACTCTAAACTGTTCTTGGATTTCAAAAAGACAGGATTCCTTTTACAAAGGAAACCTTTTAAGCAGATTAACGAACCCCTTTGATGATCTTTAAATACGCCATCGCATCCGCGCGGCTTGGTGCCCAACGACGTGTGATCCAGCTTAACTCTTAAAAATAACAGGAGAGGCATTGCAGGCATTCTCTGCCATCAAAGTGATATCAACGGGCATCTCAAATGATCAACATTTCTGAGCTAAAGTTGGCCCCGGGGACGGGCTAGCAGCGCCGTCCACGTTTCACGTTCGAGGAAACCAGAGGAGAGAAATGTTGTAATCTGCACTTCGCAATTTGTAATGGGTCAAAAGCAATTCACAGCTGTGTCAATTACCAAAGAAAACACGTTGCATGTTCTTGCGAGTGGGCCTCAACGCCAAAAAGCTTCACTTCAATCTCATTGCGTGATTAATATCTTTGTATGCTACAGCAATAGGTTGACATGTATAAACTGTTTTTTTTGCTCTCCAGAGTGTTTGGCTAAATATGTTTCTTTGTTTTCCTTGGAAGTCACGATGGTCCTGGCAACCCTCCCGGCAACGCCGAATGTGCATGAGAAATCGGACTTCAGATTATGATTATGACCTCTGCCGAGGTTGTTACGTTTGTCTGTTTGTGAAGAAAATAACTCAAAAAGTTTTGAATGGATTTTAATCACAATTTAGGAAAAGGTTGATGATTGGCCAACAAAGCGATGATTACGTTTTGGTGATTTTTGCATTCTGAAGGGACTTTGATGATCCAAAGGTCATAGGTCAAGGGGCTTTGATCATTTTATTACTGCTGCGATGTGGAAATGAGCTGCTTGGCGAAGGTCTACGCTCTCCGAGTGCTGTTTATCCGGAACCAGACTGCACAACGCTGTGTTTTTAGGAATGATTGCTTCTCAGGAACTTTAACGTTGAAAGTTTTCAGCTAATTTTGCCCACCAGTCCGGCAAGAGTGATGGTCCCATGACCAGCACCATCTTGACAGGAGCTTCCTACCTCAAATATTCAAGGCTCATTCCATAAGAATGTCACTAACATTTTAATTTACATAACGCTTTGCTTAAATCTACATCTTTTCCTGAACACATTACTCAATTTTCTGTCATCTAGGAGCGAGATATAAATATAAATATCCTCCTCTGGGTTGTTCCACCCTCCAATCGTCCAGTTTATTTTCCATTTCTGGTTAGGCTTAAAAAAAATCTAGAATCTAAAAGAGCTCCAGCCTCGGGCTGTGGGGCACACCGATCAGCCCCAACAGGAAGAGGGTGATATATACGTGTGCGATGTGTTTATTTTGTTGTATAGCAACAGTCCAGTCCCAGCGCTGCTGCCTTCGGAGCGCCATCATTACCCGGAACAAGCTTTGTGCCTACAAACGCATCCCAGGCTCAGTCCTCCTGTCTTTAAACGCCATGCTGTCAGCTACACTATCAACCCCACACATCGACTGAGGCTGACTTGCCTCTGCTAGCAGCATCGAATCTAAGATTTCAGGCAGTCGGGGGGGTTAGAAGGTAGGGAGGGGGCCCTGAGGGGTGCCTTGCCACACTTGTCTCACACGCACCAGGATAGCGGCAATGTGGGAAAGCCGGAACTGCTCACACACCATTATTGTAACTCTTTAAGATAAAGAAAATGTGACCATCGTGGCTAAAAATGTCCACCACATCCACAGGATGGATGCCTTTGAATCCACCCCTGTATGGCGAACTACATTGCGCCGCATCTCTGCCAAATGGGATTCATTGTCAATGTCAATGGGCAATTCATGTCTGAACATGCAGCACGGAAACACGCTCTGGCACCGGGAACAAACACTCGAGCAGCTGTCAACAGTCCTCCACAGCGATTTTCATTACCGCTGCTCGCCACTTTAAGCACGAGTGTATGAGTTCAATTATGGCATCAGCGGTTCACTGGGTACATGCCACATAAAAGCATCCGCTGATGGCGCTGGAGTGGTTTCATCGTGAAGACGGACACGGCGGCTCTTGGCTTTATATAGTGCAGGAGCAGCAACAGGGTGACGGTGAGTCACTTGTCCTTGAACAGGATACCGGCGCGATCAATGCTTCGCTTCCAAAGATGAAAGCGACAGACTGCCAAGCCGCGTTTAAAATAAAAGAAACACAAATACAAAACATGCAGACCAAAGGATTAAGAGAGGAAACGAATGCACTTTAAGAGTCATTTATTGTGAGTTCAACTCATTCAAAGGGGCGGTTACATCCATTTAAACGTCCTCCTGTCCTCAGCACACCCTCGTCTTGGCTGCACAGGCCAGAAATTCAACTGGCGCAGATTGAAAACAGAAACACGTGGAGGGTGAAACAGACCTCGAGCGGATCAGGACTATTTTAAAGTATTTCGGAGCATCATAAACCAGTCCGCAAATCCGTTTCCTGGCGGATCAACAATACTCATCTGTAGGCGTCTGTCAGTCTTTTAGAAATCTTCCAAAGGTGAATATGGTTGTTGTCACCATCGGTATTAAAAGGTGAGTAAATCGAGATGCACTAAAAGGCACTTGTCAGTGTTTTATGCATGAAAGATATCAGTATTATTCTTCAGCACAAATTACGCTCCCGTGGCTGAATATCAGTGTTGAAATAAAGAATCAAGCTTTTGAGCTTCCCACTGATAACACACTGTGTTACAGTAATGCAGAGACCAGCTGTACATGTTCTTCTGCATTAGACTTCTGGTAAACTTAAACCTCCAAACGAGTCATCACAATTAAGTAATGTGGAATATTGTGTATTGTAACTTCCAGGATTCTAGCTAATGCAGTCTAGTGTGTAACAGCTGTTTTCCCATCGTCTGTAGCTCCTATAGCTCCACCAGTGGAGCAATTCCAGCAGAGGGATAACAGTGACTGGTGATGAACCCATTTACATCCCAATGTTGCGGGGGGGGGGGGCAGCGGTTTCCCCGGTGACGCAATGCTGAGGTGTCGCACCGTGGTAACAGCTGTTGAACTGCAGGGCGGCGTGTCCACTGCAGGCACTCTGAGGCTGTAAATCACAGGACTACTTTCGAGAGACTTTACAGACTTTTGGGTCGGGCCCGCTTGATGCCTGAGGGGCAGAACGCGCGGGATCCTAAAATGCATTCATTGGATAGGAATAAATAAATTAGCACGAATGCAGCGGTGATCTACATTCGTCACGGTGGCCCTTTTTCCACTGACACAGACTCAAACTGGACTGACAGACGGCCCGAAGACGAGAATTCAAGCAGGTAGTTTCACATTTGAAGAAAATGACAGAACGGCTCCCATAACAAACAAACGACTCCGGGAAATAACAGATAATGGTTGTGGAAAACGCTGCTGCTGGGACAGTGTGAGAGCGGCCAGGCCATGTTGATACAACCTCAGCTGGTACTATCGGCCAACAATGCAGCAAGTGGACTTTAATGCTGAAGACAGGAGAGCAAACACTTTTTGTCTGAATGTTGTGTGTGTGTGTGTGTGTGTGTGTGCGTGTGTGTGTGTGTGGAGCTCAGATTCGAGTCAGCTGGTGCCAAAAACTGGATGGCATGAAGCTTTCCATCTTGTCTGCGAAGAAACCCAGGGGTGCAAACAGTGTGCTGAAGAACTAGAAAGGACAGAGATGCAGAAAGTCAGCATAACGTCATAGACAATGCTGAAAGAAAACCCTGAAACCTGAAACACGGGGGCTTTAGGAGATAGTGGGTGTGTCTTTCTTTATGGGCCTTGGGTTGAAAATGTCCCTTTTTCACCAGACTGAGTGCCACCTCCATCCCTCCATCTTCTCTTAAAGAGCAGAAATATGAAGAGTCTTTTTGTTTCTCTGAAAACCTCGGCGCTCCTCCCTTGAAGATGATCACGCCCTCCATCTGACCAGCACATAGTCCTAGATTTACCAGCGCTGTTGTAAACCTCCGACTGTGTTCTCTCTTCCATCTTTCCCGTGACAAAAAGAAGAGTACGAGATGTTCTCTGTGGCCTTCTTTTCACCGAGACCATAAAAACAGACTACAACGAACACGCTGACCATAAACAAAGAATTAGGCTAGGAGAGGACACCTAATCAATACCCACATCTAAAGCCTTTAGAGGCTTTAAAGTATATGTTCTGTTAAAAGCTTCACTCAACACAAAGCGCATGTAAAGCAAAAGTAGCATTTTGTCGGATATCTGATTATTAATACAGTAGCGGTAAGCTGTAGCTGCCTGTGGTCGAAGTACTCACAGCTTTGGCAAAGACGCCCATGAGCTCCGGGAATTGGTGTGTGAGCATGGCCAGCATGGCGGTGAAGGAGCACAGGCCTGCTGTGAAGAGGATGAAGAAGGGGAGCTCTTTCTTTGGGTACACAGACACCTCGTGGAACGCTGGAGTGACGGTCGGGGAAGAAAGGGATATTAAAATCTGTGGGATCGGCAACAAAAGGTGAGTGGTGATGAGTGGTGAAGCGCGCAACATGTGCACAGTACTCACAGGGCAGCAGCTCCCTATCTGCTGTTTCTGTGCATCCTGGGTAGGGGTAAAATAAGTGACCCTTCTCTAGTGGGTAGGGGATTAACCGGAATGCTGTAAATAAGGAGACATGCAGCTAAATGAATCGAGGTTAATATGATTCTGATCTGTGTTGCCAAGTGCTGGTGCAGCATTCGATCTACCATCGGCAGCATATAATGGTGAATACGTACTGCCCTCCCAGGTGCAGTGTAGTAGGTTTAAGGCTCCCTCTGCCCTCTTCCAGTGTTGAAGGTGAAAGAAAGCATATGCCACCGCCTCGCTGTCGCCCCTCTTTAAAATGTGCTCTGGAGGCAGGATCAGGCTCTTCATCTCCAATAAATACTAAAGACAGAAGCAGACGTAAGGATGAAGGCTACACTCAAACACCTTGATTTGGTTTCATCAAAAGGGATGGCTGAAGTGATTATTCCTCCTTTCTTCAGTTGAGTGATGCACAAAGCCACCTATTTCCCCACCAACGTTAGATTATCCAATATATTTAAGATTAATATGAGATGTATGGATGAGAGTCCACATCAGCCGCTCCACCACCCCAGGGATTCTTTAATCATTTATTTGGGATTCTGAAAAAAACGTTAAATTTACCTGAGAAAAAACTCCCCCATCCCAAAATGTCTCCTGAAAAAAGTGCAAAGACTCCCTAGAATTCTCAAGGGGCGGGGCTGTGTGCTAAAGGTGGCAGACTGATTTGGGTTTTTGTGGAAAATGGAGTAAAAGAAGGAGATGAGAAGCAGATAAGATGTCGAGGTCCAGGCTCTTCTGCTGAGGAAGAACTTCAGAGGGATGACAGCGATTATGGAAAAACAGCCCACGAGGCGACGGGCAAACGCCACAACAAATTAATGAAAACTTAAAACATTTTAAGCAAGATTATGGGAAGCTGAAAGACCACAACAGTGGTAGTGGGCCCGACCGCAGTGCCGGTCCCGCGTAAGCCAGCCTGGTTTGGAAATCTTTTCCAGAACTGTGCGGAAAAAACCAGTGAAGAGCAAAGGAACAGACTGACAACAGATCCCATAAAGAGAACCTGGAAAGAGTTGCTGAAGAGAAACCACCGACATGCTGCTTAATGGCAGTTTCATCAACCCAAATGTGGCACAGACCCACACGTCAGTGCACTCACTCCTGTCCCGTTTGAACCATTCCCCATTCCAACTGTGCGTGCGAGCTCCCATGAAAATGCGAGTGATTGTGTGCGTTTGCCGTCCAGGTGGGCAGGAAGAGGAAACGACAGCCTCAAGTCTGATAAATTGACTCCATAAAAACGCATCAGTTTATCTCGATTTAATGTTTCCCTCACGTGCCGATCGGTCAACGCTGCACTCATCCGTCCTGTTGTGCAATTCCCTCCGGCCAACTGCCCGCAGACTGAAAACATATTTTCTTCGTGTGAGGTGCTTGTTGACCGGCTTGTTTTGCAATTGTGGAAGGTGGGAGGGAGAAGCGTTCCAAAGCTCTGGGAGTGTGTGTTATTGTTACAGTACACTCACTCCATGAATGTGGAACGTCCCCTGCTCGCCCCTCCTGTCTACCCCACTGTTTAAGTTTGTCCCATTGAGTCAGTGGGTACGCGGTGCTGACCCCCGTCCTAGAATTACAACCTCTAGAACAGGTATGTGGTCTGAAATAACCTCCAGCTCGCAGCTACAAATGATAGGAATCAACTTTTCTGCACTGTGGATCTTTAATTAAGGTTCTGGTTCCAGGTAAATCCCCCCCCCCCCCCAGACGTCTGTTGACACTTCTGAATCTGCTCTTCTAGGTTCTTCCTGTCTGTGGTGGCCAGTGCGGCCGAGCTCTGTGTTAAACAAAAGCCGTGTGCGGGGCTGGGGCCCCCTGGGTTGATTCCCAGGCGGCCAGCTTCACAGCACTCTGAATCTCAGACTGACACTTTGGGAAGGTTACCCCGCAGCTAATCCTGTCTAATCCCTTCCATGGACACAGGCTCAGTCAGCCGTCCATCCATCCCACTGGCCAGACTGTGCTGCATCACCCATGTCCCCCCGGCTTTCCCTCCTCCTTCCTGTTTGCACTCACATGAGCGCGGCCTGTTTTCCACTATTCACCTGGTCCCGTCGCTGTGGTTCACACCCTTCGGCGTGATCTTTAGCCGTCCAGGTGCTACATGTATTGCAAAAAAGCAATTCCTTTCATGTCATTTTGATCTTGCATGTTTCCAAAGTGACAGAGCAGCTCAAGAGTAGATCACTAAAGCTTCTTAGTGGATCGGACTGCATCTATCTGTAGTGGGAGCACCAGCGGGGAAGCAGAGCAAAGACCCCGCTCCTCAGATACGCCGCGTTAGTGGCGGTGATGTCATACCTGCGATGGCCCACGTGCGAGCAGGCCACCGACAGCGCGTCACTTTTTTCCTCATTTGGCGCTCGTGCACGCCGCTCAGCTGGAAAAGCTTCGCTTCAGCGACAGGGTATGCAGTTTGTTTTCTGAGAATGTTACACGAGACGGCGCATTTATTTTCTAAATGGCCAATGAGATAACGACACGAGGCCGTTGGAGGGCCTCGTGTCGGGAGACTGTGTTTATGCAGCAGTCTTCGGTGTACACAGGACCTCAGGAGGAGCTGGCGAACTGAGCGGACACCCGGTTTCCAAAGAGCGCCACTGGCTCAACTGATGCTACATCTGAGGACTGGAGACAAAGACACTTAGAGGTGCAACGTGGCAATTTTCCTCAAGCATTCGCCGTTCCCTGAACCCCCTCACTGTCATCAGACTACACTTGCTTCGACCACGAGTAGTTTGCCCGAGCCTGCGCCCTCTCTTCTGTCGTTGCTTCTTGAAACAGACATCCAGGAGCTGACTGACTGCTCTCTGTGCTTACCCTGCTGGTTTCACTTAAATTCACTCTCTCTGCTCAAGCCAAGCCGTCATCTTTCTCACCGTCTTGGTCACCTTTTGACCACCCTTCGTCCCTCCAGTACCAGTAATGAGGCATGAAGACCAACATAAAAACGCCATTACCTCTAAAATAACACCAACCACTCCAAAGCCGAACCTTCACATTTGATCGTTCTGACAATCTGAAACCTGCTCGGACTGATATTGCGGTCAACTGTGCTCATTACAGCAACTATTTTGCCGTTTTTACTGGTGTTTTCTGAACCCTCGGCGGATGATGAATAACCTGTGTGCGGCGGCCATGTTGGCCCGAGTCTTCTGTGTTTAAGGATTAACCGGTTACAAAGGCTGGCTGCTCAGCTGTCCCTCCTCGCATGCCTCGGCATTAGACCAGGTGACACCTCGGTCCTCTGCGCTCGCCTCCCGCCTCCCCCCGGCCTCGTTCCTCAGTCTGCTTCTCCACTGCCTGTCGCCTCTTTGAAGGAGGTATTGGGTTTCAAGTGTTCTCCTTTTATCCTCAGGCAGTCATCAGCCCAGAGCATAACTCATAAGCTGCCTTCTGATTCTAATCTGCAGTGCTTTGTTTCTCACAATAGAACAGTATGACATCAGTCTTGGTTCCCCAGTAATGCTGAGCTGGACTCACAATGAAGGAACACGCAGGCAAACAGGCTTCGGGTTCGTAAACACAAATAAAGCATCAGACGTTCATGTAGTCTGGAACCACCATTAACAGACTCCTCACTTCAGGGAGTCTTTGCAGCATTTTTCCCAAATTGGTGAGGGATAAGGCAAATCCCAGCTGCCCTTTTTCCTGCTCTTTACAAACCTCATTCGTCTTAATTTTGAACGACCGATACTGCTGCTCCGTCTCAATTTACAAACCAGAAAGCCCAATTTTAGGAGGTAAACTCAGCAAAAGGCCACATTTTGAAGATTTTAGATGGCAATTTAGAAGAGAAAATGTCATCCAATATGGGGTGGACAGACCAAATGCTTCCAAAAGAGGAGTAACATAGCAAGGTGGAGGGGATCGGGTCACTTGGGCTGCTTCAAATGAACGCGCACGGAGTAAATTGCTAGTGAAAGTAAGTGCATGGCAGTTTCGGATAGCAAAATGCCCCTTTTCCTTCTGGTCAAGCAGGAGGCAAATGGTCGGGTTCTGAACCGACAGCCCGCACAGAAGCTGATTGGATTGGACAGACAGATGGAGAAACTAAGAAATGAGGCAAAAGAGAGAAAAAGAAAGATGGACAAGAAGACGAGGAGCAGAGGAGGTATGGAGGAAAGAGGTGAAAAGTGTCAAGATGGAGACCAAAAGGGAGGGCCGGTGTGGGAGGAGGCTGTAGGTTAATGTGTGGAGCTTTTTTTGGGGGCTTTTTAAATAGGCTCATGTGAAAACACCAAGCTCAATATTAATATGTAATCTGTTCAGCATGCTCGATAAAACACCTGCACACGTACTCTTGACTCAGCATTTTGAAGTGCACCTTTCAGTCTGAACTGAGTTGTGTTCATTTACCCGGGAAAGTACAGTCTGAACTCCTGAGCTGCTCGACCGCAGTGCTGCTCTGTTTCTTTTCACCCGGTGATTTCCTTCCTGTCACATGCTAATGTTTGAAACCGACACAAACATATGCAGTGGCTGTTTGTTGCACATCGGCGCAGCTCTGGGGCCTGATGCAGCTCCAACAAAAGCTCCGATTCCCCACACACGTTTGAAGGATATCTAGGTGAATATATTAACTACAATTCAAGAGCAACACAGTCCTATAAAAAGGCTGAAATCACAGGTGCACTCATCATTCAGACATGCAGGATAATACAATGCAGACCCTCCTCAATCCCCACAGAGGGATGCTGAAAGACAGGCCTTTCCAATAATCCTCTGTGAAAGCCTCGTGACAATTTTCATAATATTGGCCATTCATTGAAACTCAGCTCGATGAGGACGGCTGCGATGGCTAACTGCGTGTTTGGCCCAAACAAGGGATGAGAGGAGATGAGGGAGCAGGGGAGGATAAGAGACGGGATGAGGGTACGTGATGAGAGGTGACGACGACAGCCGACTCTGGGCGGAGCAGAGACGAGGGACAGGTGGAGATGAGGGCCTGTGATTTCAACTCAAAGGCTGCATCAAAGAGGTGGCTGGAGAGCCCTCTTTCTCTCTCCCTCACACACACAAATCCCCCCTATAATCTTGAGAATAAAAGGCAAAACTGCATGTGTAAAATCTAATGCCACGGCCTTTCCACTGAAAGACTTAAGAATAATTCTGTGTTTTCTATTTGCAATTTGGTGCAGATCCCAAATCCCAGATGCAAACTTAAACTTGGTTAATAAGCCATTTAAAGATTTATAATAATAATAAAACACTCAAAAGCACAAATCCGTGACACAGTAAAATTACTAGTAGATGATCTCAGAAAACAATGGATTAAAGTTCAATCAATTAAATTTAAATTAAGTAACTGTATCAAGGCTCTTACTGACACCTGCTGGCGAACCTGCGCATAACACGTTTGGAGAAAAAGAATTCTTTTCAGTTTAAAAATATGTAGAGATCCAGACCAAAACCACAGCCTCACGTGCATAGGCAGATTAAAGTCTTCAATTTTCTATCCCTTAAACATAACTAAAGACTGACCTTTGGCACGTGTGGATTGAACTCGACGGCTCTGTGAATGGCCTCCACAGCGTTCATCTCCGCGGAGCTTAACCCTCGTCTCGAGGCCGCCTCTGGAGAAAACCTGACGGGGAAAGACACAAAATGAGCGCACGCACATCTCAAATATGCGGTTGGCTTCGGATGATGTGCGACATACTTATCTGACACGGCTCGCGCTTTCAGCAGTGCAGATGTGTAACATATAGTGGCCGATTTTGGCAAACTGATGTCTGGGACGGCAGAAATAAAAGATCTCACATGATACATTCCTACCCAAGCATGGGAAAGTCACTTCACAAGTTTTTATTGGTTTAAGCCTTACCGTCATATTTGGCAAGGACTGCTTGTACATCAGCGTATGCCTGAAGTTCTAAAAGGGCTTCCAAAAGGTTTTCATGTATATTTAACATCCCTAGCAGAGGAAACTCCTTCATTAACTATAAAAAGAAGAAATATAACTCATTAACAGTCAATGCCTCGGCACCCATGACCTATAAAAAATATAAAAGTGGCCAATACAATCTTTACATACAGCTCCAAGAGGTATAGATTTTAATAGAAACTCACATCTCTCATCATTTTTACTGCTTCTTTAACCCGTCCCAGTTTGCGTGCGCACATTGCCAGTCTGCGCTTAATATACACCAGTAGGTTGATGTCTTTTCCAGCTGTGGGGGGCAGAAAATGTGAGACATTTTATATACCGAAGCACCGTAAGGCTACGGATTCAATATGTAGGGCGTCTCCATAAAAACACGAGGACAAATGAGAAAGGCAGGAGGCTCTGTCGGCCTCCACATGCACACACACGCTCGCTTTCATTCTGCGTCACCCAAGTGTTCACTGCCAGACTCCTGTTGCGATGGCGTTGGGCGGAGTAGAGGCCTGCTTTCACACGGCGCGATTTACGAGATGGTTTCACACGAGGGACCAAAATCGGACGTTCGGTCAAATATTTCAAAATTTACACGTGAGACGTCAGATTTAGATTCTTTATTTTGATGAATTACGATGATCTAAGTGCATCATCTACAGCTTATGACCGGAGGAGGGCGTGTCCATCCAATAGACCCATGAAAACGTCCAAATATTCCACTGAGAAACGGGGAAAAACGCTGCGCTGTGGCTGAAGCGTGCCCATACGCCCCGTGCTGACCCTTCCCTGGGCGAACACAGATGTGTTTTAAACACACTTACCGATGCTCAGGGCTTTTCTGAAGAGGCGCTCGGCTTCTGTGATGGTTGTGGCTTCTTCTTCTGCGAGGAGCACGTAAGCCGCGGCACAGCTACGCACACATTTGAGGGACATGCACACGTTACTGTCAAAATTGTGCCATACGGGTAGAAAATCACCTATAACAGGGGCGACTTTGAGTATAATCAATGTGTTATTCCTTTATTATGCATCTATCCAGCCATTATAAAGTATATGATCAGACATTAATACGTGTTTAGTGACCTCATCAAAACAGCATTAAGTATGATTGTTGAAAGGAAAAACACTGACTCTTGGTTCATTTCCAGGGCTTGGTAGGCTGCTCTGATCCTGGCTTGAGGGTTTCTCTCTCTCCAGGCTTTTTGCATTACTGTCGTGTGATAGAAACATGTTAAATTTGATGTTCTGATTAGTTAGAATGTGTTAAACACCGCTGTAACCTTTGGGTCTTTTGTGTACTAAAGCTCACCAGCGTCTTCTGGCCTCAACTGTGGGGTGTCACCTGTGAAGAAGGTCTGATGGTCCTGAGCAGAAAGGTTCATATCGTAGTAGGTTAATGGCTCCTTCCCTGTGACCCAGGTGTACCTGCAGCACACACAGCAAACCGCAAACAGCACTATGAAGCTAACAAGCCTCCCTTTTAGTTTGCACTTAAGACTTCGCAGACAACCTTTAATTTGAAGTAATTTTAGAGTTATTTTAAGCTTAGGCAGACGTACCTGTTGTATTCTGCTCCTCTGAACAGATTTAGTGGGTTTCTCCAGACCTTACACTCTATCAGAATGACAACATAACAGAGTGTCAGCGCACCATCCACCACGATTGTTTTAATGACCACATGTACAGCATGTTTACCTGAAACACTGGGCCTGGGCTCCGTCTCGCCATTAATTGATGTAAAGAGGCCAGTCGCGGAGCTGCTCTCAACCCCACCGAGAAGAGGACGCAGGTGACTTACTGACACTTGCTCTATGAACGAGGTCCCGTATTTACGGAAATACCACCACTCAAATATCTGCCATGGAAACAAAGACAGTGGCAACATTTCTTTAAAAATGATACCACACAAAGCATGGTTTTAATTGCTCTTTTTATGTAATTACGTCATCACTTTATGATATTATATTTGTATTTTTTTTATATATATATATATATATATAAAAGTCGGGTAGGTAAGAGTGGCACTAGTTGAGTCAGCCAGGAGAGGACTGGGCTGAGAAGCGGAAGGTCCTTGGTTCAAGCCCCGGTGCAGACAAAACATGAGAAGCCTTCTGGTAGTAGTGGGGGGTGCCAGGACACCTGCGGGGCACTGTCAAGGTGGCCTTGAGCGAGGTACCAAATCTCCAAATGCTCATAATGATTCATTCAGGGGTGTATACTGCCTTTGCCCATATGCCCATGGCCCCCAAAGGGATACAGTAGTTAAGAAAAAAAAGTGCCAAATGGTGTGGATCCTGCTAATAGTCTCACATTTTAATTCACCAAGAGCATTTTTGATGTTTTGCTCCAAATGCTGTAGAAAGTTCAAAATGTCATATCTTCTCAATGATGATAAACACTAAAAAAAAAAGGATTTTAAATTACTTTAATGAATTGTTGATCCAATAAGAATAATACTGAATAAGATCAAAAGTCTTAAGGCTTTTTTTTGGGTATAGTTCATTCATACCCGAGGTTCTATGAGGCGTCATGCTGATCCAAAAGGTTTACACATGATTGTGGACTGTAAGAATAAATAACTCACAAGAATAAGTCCAGAGATGAGGGAAGACGTTCCAGTGAGAGCCACATAGAATTTTGGGGTCAGTGTGTTTAAAAACACTGAAGCTGAAATAAGAGAGAAAACAGCACAGCGATACAATCAGTGTAATTTTTTTGCTTTAAAAAAAATCAACAGAGCACAATAATGATCATTATTATTTCATTGTTATTAACACATCGGTTTAGCAAATAAAGACAGCTGATTCGGCTATTCGGAACAAAATGATCATGCATGGAAATAATCACTAAAGTTAAGCTTCGTGCCTCGCACATCTCTGTTAAAGTTAAAATAATCTGGAGCTAAAAGAATCCGAAGATTCCCCTTTTAACTGGAGCAGACTGCTATCTGTCAAGGCTCTCGCTGGCTGTCAGCTAAAGCCGAAGGCTAACAATAGCTAGCTAGCTTTTGCATTTATTCACCTGATGCAAGAGTTTCCTGCAGTTTGAGCGGACTCCACAGCACGTATATCATGATCAGCACCATGCCGAACCAGATGAAGCAAACGTAAGTCCATGACCAAGAGAGCCAGGACTTTAATTTCTCTGTAAATCCATTAGATTGTGGATTACTGCCAGCGGTGTTCTCCATGTTTCTCCGGATGCCTGTAAACAGAGGAGTCACGTGACCGCGAAGCCAAAGGCTTTTATTTTGAAATATCGATAGTAATTTCATTTCCGGAGAAGACCAACTATAAACATATGAAGGTAATTTTGGTGCAAAAGAAGGACGAGTGGATGTACAACATAATAACCAATAAAAGAGAAACGCTAATTAAACCAGGCAAGATCATTAGCATTCTTACTTCTATTCTATCAGGCCATGGAATCCACTTAACGTACATTTAATGAAAATAATAGATTAAATCCATTTTAAACAATTGATCCAGAATAATACATATGAAAATAACATAGAAAAGCAATACATAAATATAGTACACTACGAAATTCTCAGTTCCGGCTCCACCAGCAAGTTGCGCGGACAAAAGTCCAACCCGGGACTTTATAATTATGATTTATAATATAATTATGTCATTTTATCCTAATTGCCTTAAATCTTTTTCCAGCATATGGGGTTGCAGACATATTTTTGATTCATTTTCATCCATTATTATATTCGTAGAGGTGTTTCCTGCATAATGTTTTATCTTTTAGAACTCAACCTTTAAAGTTCACCTTTAAATTTCATACAGATCTCAACATTTGAGAGCCTGCAGTGATGTTAGGGATGTCTGGTATTGTTTTGTTGAGGACCGCAACCAACGACGCTGCTCTTTTCCGTGTTTTAAGGTATCGTTTATTTTCACACTTTCAGAAATGGCGTTGTAACAGAGTGTAGTGAAAAGCAGATATTATTCATTGAAAGATTTAACGGATTAAATATCTCTTAATATCTTAGAATCTGTCTGTCCTAAGATCAAGTACAAACATGAGATCTGGAAATATTGATCTTTACAGAAGTAACATATTTAACATATTTACTTACAGTTCCTTCTATGGCCAGTAGGTGGTGGTATTACAGCGGTAATACATGTATCGGCTGGTTTTTCTAATCTCTCATCTTCGAATTCATTCATCAAGATGCATTAGAAATCATTTAAACATTACAAATTAATTTGTAAATGTCAGACCTCTCATATTAAAATTCCATGTCCCTAAATTCTTTATTTTCTTTTTAAACTACTAATCATTACACACCAAATGATGTTTTCAGTAATGTATACAACCATGAGGAGAAAATAGAAAAATCACATCTTGTTGCTTCAGTAGGATATTTGTGAGCTATTACCCCACTCCACCTTTCACCCTATGCATTATAAGGTTGCTGAATTAAATGTGATCTGCTATCGTGCCGGTTGGAGGTTGCAGCCACTGAATGACAGAGAGCCAGATTTGGTTGCGCTCACAGATGCCCTTGGGTGTTTTCTGTCTGACGCTGATGGACAAGCACACGCAGGGTTAAAGGCCTGTCATGTAAATCAGGTGCGATCACTTCATAGGTGAAAGCGTGCACGATATCAGCGGCAGAGGGGACAAGATCAGGGAAAAGAAGAGGAATGAAACATAAACAAGGAGAGGAACAAGATACGCCTGCATGAAGTTGCCACATCTGAAGTTTGCATGCGCATCCAGCTGAAATGATATTTCCAAATGACCTCTGCTTAGTGATTCATTTCTTGATGCGACACACTCAGAGCTTCCAAGAACATGACAGGTAAACAACGTTATCTCCTGGTGCGTGCAGACTGTACCACTTACAACGGTTAAATATCAACACAAGGCAAATAGAGCAGACGTTAACGCTGCTGTCTGAGGAGTCCTCCGTCATTTGTCTGCGTTTCAACCCCAAACCTTCAACTGAAAAACACTATTATCATTTCAATTCTCTTCACCGGCAGGCGGCAAAATAAAACCAAACACTGGCATTAAGATCCCAAACATTTTACCGTCCCGTACAACAAAATGCAACATGACATGTACACAGAGAGTCCGCTCGAGCCCAGCCATGCAGAACCAATACCCCTCATCATTCTGCAGTCACCTGTATACTTAAGGTTCATTTACAATTTCTTGTCTGGGATCCATTCAGCCATCCTGGACTTCATGTTCTGTTTATGTAGTCATTCGCCCCCCCAAAGGCTTTTAAGAGTCCTTTAATCATACATAATTAAACATGGTTTTCACTTAAATGCACCACATTTCTCACTCTCATTATTACTTAAGAGGCAGCTGCCAAAAAATTGTGTTCATTATTGTTCATTAAAAAGGCTTTTGGCCGAATTGTTAAAGCACGTGTTCATCTTTCATCCCTTCGCGTTATTTGTCGACTTTATTTGACAATTTCCCTCCACTTCTGCACAATCAGAAGCATAAATTCAGCAGAATTCTGATGAATAATGTATGTCGTGTTGTGCCTTGCATACACGTGGTCCAAACTGGTCATTTTTCAGCTCTGTTTGGTGGTCTCTGCTAATGGAAAAACTTTATGAAACTGGCTCTCCTCTCCCACACTGCTTCTCATATTTATCTCCATTGAAGGGACTCTCCCCCAGTAACCAATTTCTCTCAAAACACTTCATTTTCAGACAAGTCTTTTTTTATTTTTTTTATTTTCCGTGCTGTTTAGCCACATCTGACAGCAATGGTACCAGTGAATAAAACGAAAACAAAAACGGCAAATCACTTCCTCCATAACAGCCCCAACTAGACTGTTATTTTAACACTTTATGAGTAAAAGTTTCAACCAGTTAATCATAAATCATCAGCCTCATCAGCAACATCCTCCTGCCGGTAACATGGGAATTAATACAATCAACAGCATAAATGAAGCCATGTGCAGCTCACACAGCATAAAGATTGTGTCCAGTTGCAGGTAAAGATAGCGGGAGAGGAATAAATTATAGATATATGTTACCTTCATGTGGCCAAAGCTATTTTTAGTTACAATAAAAGCCGAAGAGCAAAGATGGAAAAGCAAAGGTACAGTGAGGGAACAGCAGAGCACGGTGATTCCTGGGTGAGATCGGTATAACAGTAAACTTCTGACGGGTGATAAGTGGTGACAGGAATGAGAACGTGGAGCCATCGCCATGGCAGCGCATCTGTGTGTGAGCGGGAGGTCAACGAGGCCTCTTTTCCAAAAGAGATGGAAGTGTGTGTTCATTTAGGCCCCGGGTGGGGACCCACGGCCGGGGACTGGGAGGTTTCTGCGTGCGAAGCTTTCACCCAGGCATCGAGACTTCTTCTCTGTGATTATGTTATGGACTCAAAGACTGAAAAATTAAACAGGACATAACATGAAACCGGATCAGCTGATATTGTGCTGCCTCGGTGTTGACGGAGCAAATCGCATTCTTTGGCATTTTGTTGCTCCACCTGTGGGATTAAATCAGTTTTGTTTGCAGAAGCAAACCCAAATTTACGATTTTACTGGATTTCCATGAGTGGCCAGCAGGTTCTTGGTAAAATGGTAAACCTTTAATGTGCTTAAATATACACAAACATTCATAAAATGCAGATGTTTGAGGGAAATCTGAGCTAGACGGTCCCATTGTGCCATTTCGTTCCATTGTTTTTTTTCTTCCCTGCATCACTGTTGAAGCTACAAACATGTAATATAATCATCTCCCGACACAACAGAAGAGATTCTGTGTCCACTGTCCACGCCGTCCAGACACCACATATGCTTGCATGAACTTGGGAGCGTCCTGGTGGGTTTTTTTTTTTTTTTTTTGGTGGACTATAATGCAGCAGCATCACAACAGCCGCTGGCTGGCTGTTTGAATGTGCATGGTTGATAGCATAAACTGCACAGGAGGGAGGGTGTGCAGGAGCAGATATCAAGAAATTATTATATGATTTACAACAGAAACGCCCTGATCCGCTCCAACCCTTGGAGACCGTTTTCTCCACACAGGCCCCATCTATCATCATCACCAAACAAACCAGATTAGCCTTGCCACAGCTGCCAGCAACCAAGATCATACGTCCTAAATGCTAAAACTAAGCCCACGCCGCAGCCAGCCACCAAGTTCGTGTTTGGGCATCTACAGGGGCGCGAAATAATCCCGTTCTAAAGATCCAACCAGTGATTTACAGGAATTATCTCAGTATCACACCAAAAGTGTCATTTTAATAGTCTCATCATTACTGGGGTGTCATAATGGGGTGGCCCCAGAAATTCCCCTACTGAAGAGAAGCTTTATATTAGACTATAAGGACTGCGAGGTTGCTCCTGCCCTATATGCTTTAAAAGGTGAGGAAATCCCTTTTGTCGCAAAATACAACCTGACTTCGGATACCGCCACGTCTGAATGGTAGTCTTTCAGTAGGAACTGGAGAGTTGCAGCACTTGTATGGCTCTACGCTCTCACCAGCATTTGCTACAACACACGCAATCCTCTCAGCCACACAACCAGATCAAGTCAGACTGTGACACAACCCTTGAGTGCGCTGGTGTCTGTGGTCACGAAAGCAGCAGGTCTTGATTGCAGCTGCTGCTGTTGAGAATCATGTAACCTTTAAGGGAAGGTCCGAAGATGACTCAGAAGCATGCTAATTTTGGTGTGTGTGTGTGTGTGGGTGTATGTGTGTGTGTGTGTGCATGGGGGGGGGCTTTGTGCTTTGGATCAGACCTGTAGTGCACAATTACAAAAGGTGAAACGGAGTGACACAGTCAGAGAAAGGCAGAAATAAAAGGAGGGAAGCAGCCAAGTATTCACAAGTAAATTAAAGATTTGCATGTCCTTGAGTTGGTTTACTCAGCTTCTCAGTGCTCTGTGGTTCTTACTATGCTTTCTGTAAGCCTTAACAACCATACGTAGACTCTGTAACCTGATAAGATTGGTATGTCTGTGTGGACTTCAGTGGCAGTAACTTAAGACAGATGTGAAGGGGAATAAAAAAGAACAACAAAAGCCCCCCCGCTCCTGCGTGTGGCATGTTGAGGGGACGTCAGATGAAGCCGCCCGCACACCCGATGTGGATGAGAACGCAAACTAAATCTAAAGCTTATCTCGACACAATACATCACCACGGCGAGCTGGGCTAGTCTGGAGCTCAACACGTTTGGGACGATGGCTGGAAGGAGGGAACATTTTATCCATTAAACTAATACACATAAAAAGAGATTCTACCTTTTTTATTCAGTGGATGAGCCGTCAAAGCAACAGAATGTGTGGGATGCAGCGTGTCATTGGGATTCCATGTTAATTCTGTGCTTAAAAAAATGAGTGTTCCCCAAAGCTCTTGTGAGCGCTGAGTGTGCGACCTTTTAGAGGGAACCTGGTGTCACTGATGTCACCTGGAGGGAGGGATGCCGATTGTCACGGTTGCTCCGCCGCCGCTGACGTCCCTGCACATCAGCATTTCCCGGCCACTGGTATTTGTGGTTACACATCGAGTCAGACGTCAGGAGGAGGCTGATTAAGACTGACAGGAGGAAAGTTTGTCTTTCATATTTACGGGAGGGGTTTAAAATCAGAATAGATTAGCCTGACCATAACAGACACCATGAGGGTCCTCTTAACCCCCAACTGTGGTTTATAAAACACAACATCACTGATCAGCTACAAGCAGGCTGCAAAAAAGCCTTTTATTTGAAAAAAATGCTGAAAAACCCTTTTTTCCAGTTTGGTCTTTGAAGAGACCCCCCCCCCCCCCCCCCCCCCCCAGCTTCCAATGCACATTTTGTGTTGCACAGAAGCTGTGCCTTTCCAAGTTCCTTACCATCTGTGTAAATGTGATACCTCTCCTTCGCACAATGAACTGGAAATGGAAGCTGTGTTTCACATAATCCCCAAATCCATCCAACTCTCACATCCTATCATGCAAATTTGGTGCAGTTTGAAGAGAATCCGTTCCCCCAACCATATGCCTGAGCCGTGTAAAAGATACAACTATTTATTATGCATGCATTGCACCAGGCTTATGGTAATAAGGTATTAAATTAGTGCTGGACATTATTGCTCTTCCATATGACTTCGACGGAAAGGATTTTCATATAAAGTCACATGAAACAGGAAAATGAAAATGAGATTTGAGAAATGATTTGCTGGTGATTCATACCTGTGATTGCTCGGTTTAAAATATCATTGGCCCAAGTCAGCCTGCAAACTGGACTGCAGCTGCTATAAGCTGCAATAAAACTCTTTAAAAACAAGGTTTGGGTAATTACTTTCTGTCTTGTCTTTCCTTTTATTTCTGCCTGTCTAAACTGCGGTAATTAGCTGACAGCCTGCTCAGGAACAAAAGGCGCTAACAGCAGACAAATGTAATAACACATACACCTGATGTACACTGGAAATCTCACATGGAGCAGGTGGATATAGGAAGGAGGAATATGAACACACTTACCCAAATGTAGCTACGCAAAAGACAGCATTTGTGACAACAATAATACAGTATATGACAATTTAATGAAAACATCAGACCTCTAAGACAGTCGGGATAAAGAGGGTGAGGAAGGAAGTGAATAATAAATGTCACTGTGACACGTCAAAGGCACAAAATGATTCATTTGTCAAGATGAACTATATTAACTGCCTGCACTACTGACACTCACACCAGTTGTGATGCATTCCAACAGATGTGGAATGTGTGAAGGGATCAAAGTCTGCATCGAAGGGAGCAAATAACAAGCTTAGTGGGGATGTTTTTGTCAGCCCAAAAAACTCCGTCTACAAGCAACAGGATTCATTTAAAGGAGGTTGTTCAGTTTTAAAATAACTACAGGTTAACCAGCACCAGTAGTTTAGTAAACTGCATTTAAAGGCAGTACTCATACGAAGTTGCATGAAATAGGTTGCTTGGAAGCTCACAGGTCCTTCTGGAATCTGGATCATCACCAACATTTACGACACAAGGTTTAATCCATCTTGTGCAAAGACAATGAGGTTTTCCTATTTCTATCTTCAGATTTGGATCTGTGGCGATACGACGGTACAGTGTGCCTCCAAAAGTGTGAGCGTTCCCACCCGGATGTCAACCAGTGGACGTTGTTGCCACCCACGAGCACTCAGTGTAGTGGAGTTGGTGTGATTGCTTCTTTAGGTCTATTTCTGTTGCACGACGCATCTAAATTGCTGTAGTTGCTAAATTATGTATGTATTTATTTGTAAAGGTTGGTGCCTCTGATGGCAAAGAAGTCTACAATCCTGAATCAAACACCTCCACTGTCGCCCACACACACACACAACCCCCGCAGCAACTTTGGGACTGAATTAATGGAGGGTTTAAACGTTGCTATCGGTGGCTTAAACCACCAAAAAAAACCCCAGAAAGTTGACACCAATGTGGAGACTGACGAGTGGCAGGAAGCTGATGACATTTCTTGCAGTGGATTGAAGTGGATTGAGCTGTTGCTTAGTGACTGTATATCCTGAATCCACTTTTCCTCCTAAACGCCCTTTGTTTGCTAAAAACTAAGGCGACGTCTACGTGAGAAGATGTAGCACTCGGTAATGGTAACATTGTAAAAGGTGATGAATTCTGAGAATGAATTATTTTTGCATAAAAAACCTGGAACCAACCTGATAACAAAAGAGTTTTGCCTTATCTTTTTATTTTTGAGTGTCCAAGCCCTCATTGAACTGTTTTGCTGTTGGAAGTTAGTGCATCATTATTTAGCTAACTTTGGTTATCATGACATCACACTGAGGGGTTAACAGACGACACAATGAAGATGAATTGAAATGAATCATATTGTTCCCATTTCTGAAATAACGTGATTATATTGTGACTTATTATGACTTACACCTGTCGTATAGCACATACAGTGTACAGGCAGCAGTACCATAATTCAGTCATTTGGAGTGAAAGATGAAAAGCACGAGCTTGCTAAGATAACAATTCCAGTAGCACTTCATTAGCGTTTTTATCCTACCAATAACAGGAAATCCCATATTTTTTTACTGAGTGGATCCGATCCATCCAGCACCAACAATCATCAGAGGCTGCAGCTTCTGGTGTCATTTGGACATCAACCCCGACCCTGAAATGTGCAGCGTTCTACTGGTCATCACCCATTCTGGGGTGATCTCTCCCTCACGAGCACGTGGAACTGCTGCATGCTGGGAGTGCGGCGCCGCCTTTATTGATGCACGTTTATAAGTGACGTGTGATTTTTCAGGGGTGGCCCGTTAACTTTTTCCTATTATTTCATTAGGAGTTTCCCAGGGAGATGAGGGGCTCCCTGAGATTGTGATCATACTTTAGTAATCACCAACCATCAATAGATTAATGTCCACAGACGTCCGCCGATGCTGTTAATCTACTTTATGGCTGGGTCAGAGGCCCCGTGACTGGCAGCGTTTCCCTCACAATTTGAAGGAAATTGATGTTCTCCTTTTATTACCTTGTTTTTCAGCCCCTCCCTTCCACAAAAATCAAACAACTACCAAGTCTGGTTAATTGCTCCTCTTTCCTAAGTGTGAAAACTAGAATAAATATGTAATTGTGGCCTGAATCTCTGCTCAAAGCCGTGGTGTGAAGCCATGACAGATGTTGCTGTGATTTGCTGCATCTGCGTGTGTGTTGCTGGTTTCGCTGGGCAGGCAGTCATCGCGCTCATTGATCCTGTGAGAACGATGATGGGATGTGTTCATTCTTGCCAAACTCCCTCCTACTCGCTTAAATCACAAGAAACTGTGCCCCACTGCCAAAACAAACTTCATCTAGACAATATTGCCGCCGTCCTCGTTGGAAAAGCGAATCCCAGGATGTGCTGAATACATTTTCATGCATCATGTATGCACACTGTTATTTTTCACAGCTCGCTGTCAGTAAATATTGCACAGGCCTGGAATTATAAGGTCATGTTATGTAAAGCTTACGGCTGGTTGATTGCTTCATGGAGACGGGGTTACAGTGAGTGGTGGGGCGCACTGATAGGATCCTTTTTCTTCCTTTTTATGATCTTGCTTGTGTCCAAAGGCTCGTGTGCAGATTGTAGTTTTCTCCTCTGTGTTCATGAACGTGCAGCATGTGACCAAAGCTCACCCTCTCAGTGAGGGTACGTAACACTGCCTGTTACGTACTTGCCTGTTCGTCTTCCCCCCCCTCCATCATAAGCAAATGTTGTGCAGCTGTCACCCTCCATGCTGCAGACGCGCCGCCCTTGCTAATGTAAAGCAACGTCATTATTGCAGCCGTGTCGCGGCATTCCGCTATAAATGCTGCCACAGCTAAAGCCCCATTAGCCGCTGGTGCTGCCACTGGTTCTATTGTTGGAGGTTCCGTTATTGCAAATTTGAAATGCATTGCCTTCAAAGTCATAAATCTTGCGCGGGATTACTGCGTATAAGTCGTTTGTTTGGTCTGGACTCATCAATCAGTGCTGGAATGTTTGTGTTACAACTGCCACTTTGTATGATGGATGAAGACGGGTGTTTTCTAACAGTAACACTGGGTGTGTGTGTGTGTGTGTGTGTGTGAGAGAGAGAGAGTCCGATGTAAGCAGTGACACTCATTAATCCATCTGCTGCAGAGAGTGACTGAAGACGCCACATATTAACTGTCTTTTCCTCTTTAATCCCATTGTGTTCCCCCAGATTAAATTTGAACACTAATAAATGTTCTTTTATGGCTAATTAGTGTTTCGCACCTTGCCAAGAATCATTTCCTTCTTCTGCTAATTCTAATTGGGCCAATTAATCATGCAAAGAGGTAATTAGTGTAGTTTGATGTGCGGTAAAGCCACTCCGGAGCCTACGGGGGGATTTAGAGGGCTTTTGTTTCACACCACAAACAGAAAATTAGTCAGGGCTGGTAGGTGCTTGATGCTACAGAACAAGTGCACCACAGTACTAATGAGTGTGTTCTGTGGTGCCGGAATGACAGCAACATTCATGGCAGGGGTGTGATGTACTTACAGTGAAAGATCTATGCAATATCCTGGAGATTTCCTGTGTAGAACACACAGGTACACAATGAGGCTGGAGCTCATGCCTCGCTAGAAATAGACTTCTAAAGGTCTCCAGCAGGCAACAGGCACATATTGATCGAGATATATTCCTGTATGCCAGCGTGACTGGCATCCGCCACATCCCAAAGGGGCTCCACTGGATTGGGATCTGGTGGCCGTGGAGGCCACTGGAGTACAGGGAACTCATCGTCATGTTCCAGGAACCAGTTTGAGATGATCTGAGCTCTGTGACGCGGTGTAATATCCTGCTGGAGGTAGCCACCAAAAGCTGGTCCACTGTGGTCATGAAGGGAGGGACCTGGTCCGCAGCAACACTCAGGTAGGCTGCGGCGTTTCAATGATGCTCACTTGGCACGAGGCAGGACGGATCCAGACTTTCATGTTGTTTACACCAAATCCTGCTGCTACCTTTGGAGTGTTGCAGCTGAAATCGAGGCTCAGACCTGGCAGTTTTTTCAGTCTTCTGTTGTCCAATTTTGGATATTCTGTGCAGATTGTAAGCTCGCTTTCCTGTTCTTAGCTGACAGGAGCGGCGCCCCGTGTGGTCTGCTGCTGTAGCCCATCTTCTTCAACGTTCCAGGAACTGTGAGATCGGAGGTGGTTTTCTGTGGTCCTTGGTTGTACTGAGTGGTTATTTGAGTTCTGTTACTGTTCTGTCATCTTAGACCAGAAAAAGGAATGAAGGGCTTATTTGTTGTGAATCCAGTTGAGTCCTGGTTGTGGTCACATGAAAGAGGAGAAGCTACTGAGTTGAATGATACCGAACCTTCTATGGACTACAATAGAATTCGGGATTGGAAAGGCTCACAATCAGAGCTAGATCCCCAGGAAGCAATGGTGTCCAGGAAAGTCCCTTTTAACAGGAAAAAACCTCGAACAGACCCAGGCTCATCCTGTTGATAGAGGATGAAGGAGGACGAAGGTCTTCAGCCTCTTTGTTCATTCTGTAGCATTCAAATCTCTACCTGTAGAACAGTCATATATACGGCTTTGCTAAGGTTTAGAATCCCAAATATGAGTCTCACCTGAAGCGTCTTTGTTTCTGAGGAGCATTGTTAAAGTAAAATCACTGCTAGCTTGGATGCATTGTGTAGCTGTATAAAAACGGTGAATGCGATGCTGTTTGGTAGCACAACAGACGGACATGTGGGTGCGGCAAAATATGTTTCTCTTTCCGTGTTTTTCTGCCGTCGCACTGTGGATGCAATTAGCACATGGGACCAAGCGAAGCCAGGCATCAATCTCATGGAGGAAATTCATGAAAGAACATTTCAAACCAGATTTATGCCGACTCAGCGCTCCAGTTTTAATTCCCCCCCTATTTTGCATGATCAACAGTTTGGCGCCCACATATTTCTTATCTCCTCTCTTATCTCCTGCACGGGGGGGGGGAATCACAGTTCGGGCGTCAGCGAAAATCCTCAGCCCTATAATATCGCCGAAGCTGAGGTTGATTATGATAGTGAAATTGGCAGCGAGGCGTGGAATATCCCCCTGGTTATTTTCCAACTCCAGCTCATTTCACAGGCCATCTCTGGGTCCTGAGCTCTGCAGCTCGGTTCGCTTGGCTCTGGCCTGACCGCCGCCAAGCTCCCGCTTGCTGTTTCATCGACACCCGCGTGTTCACAAAGCCACAGCGACGTGACCTGCGAGGAGGAACGGATGCGACCACGGACACACGTGGGAGTGGCGCCATGGCCTCAAAGGAGCAGACAGAGGAAGCAACAGGGTGTCTAAATGTCAGGTGACAGTTTTGTTGCATGCCAGAGTAGGTTTGACTTTTGAGTAATACTTGGACACCAAAAATGTCAATAAAAATTAAAATAGTGAGGTAGCGGTAGGTAAAACAACAGCAGACTCTTGGTTAATTTAAATTCTACGGCAAACTCACAACCCCATCACTTCTGCCAAAATATTTGATTTTGAATAAATGACATCAGAGGCTTAAAAACGGTAAATGGAACGTTATCGGCGAGTCAAGGCCATTAGCAGCCCCAGTCTGAGTTGCCCTGGGCTCTGTAATTAACTCTGCTCAACCGCAGCTAAACATTTTTGACGTTTTTCCTGGTTCAGAATGAACTGTCACAGCGGAGAGAGAAAGTAACCATCTTGTCACATTGAGTTTTACTGAGGATTTTGAAATGCTGTGTGCCCCCTCCCCCAGATCCTGAGCAGATATGACCACACACACACACACACACACACACACACACACACACACACACACACACACACACACACAGACCTGGATCCTATTGTGTCTTCGTTAACAAATGATGGAAAGTGTGTCTCAGCCTTTAGGTGGCGCCATCACCAACTTACGTGACACCATCAATTTTTAATTACTGTTCCACTTCCTGGTGCAGTATGAACAGAATGAGGAGCAAGTCTAGATCTCGTCTGGATCAGGATCATGTGATCAAAGTGCCCTGCAGGAGGACACAAATCATCGTCGCTGTTCTGTCACAGTGCATGTACAGTGCATGTGCGGAGCCATACCCTGCATTCATTCTGATTAAAATCCTGCATTACTAGAAGAAGCAGGCGATTCCCCCGACCTTCTCGGCTGAGAAACAGGAAAATGAGCTGGCTGATGGGACTGGAAAGGCCAGAGGTGACGCGTAGACATGTAGCAGCGCAGAATGGCGGCTGCCAGGCGCTCTAGAATCCGCCCAGTTTCCGGTATAGACTCCTTTCTATGTCACAATGAAGGCAGTTAGCATTTAATAATGCTTTTTCAGCAGGGAAGAGCCACCTTTTTGTAATTTTGCTCAATCGGGGGTTGCGCAATAGGTTGACCGGGTTGATAATGAGCAAATGTTAATTGCTGTTTTCATTTTAAATTTCTTTAAATCATAGCGGCACGTCGCTTTCGTTTTACCTTTAACTGCTGAGGAAAACAAAACACCATCATCCCACCCAGACTTCAGCACAAACGAAAGTCATTAACAGGCGGCCTCTATTCACACCACGCGGCTGTAGCAGAGACTGTGGAGCTGGTTTATGGTTGCAGCGCTGACCTCAGATGCCGACTGAAATTACTCATTTTACACAGAATAGGCCATTTCTGTTAAGTTTCGTTTATTAGGAAGACAAAGGCTCCAGTCAGCCCACCATCCCCGAGGGTCATGATGAGTCTCTACAAGGTTACCGAAGCCTCGCAACGATGGCTGATGTGGCCAGACGAAAGAAAACCGAAGGAAAGCGTCAATATGGCGCATATTCTGCTGATGAACACACATTAAGCCAATCACCAGGCATTAGCCTTTCAGTGGTCCGAAGATCATTACACCACTGTGTAATTATAGCACACATTCCCTATATTTATTTGAAAAAAAAAAAAAGTCCATTGACAAGCCTCATACTCTGTCTTTCAGACTGGCTGATGCCTCCATAAAAGGTGGTGATTAAATTGCTCAGGGAAAAAGCACTCACATTTTATATGACAGCCCTGATGCATCGTTCATGCTCAGATTTGCCAACCGGCAGCTAATCTTTGGACGATGAACACCTTCATCTCCTCTCACACTCTAAACTGGCATTTCCCCATCCATAGTGATGCAAACGTACCTGAATGTATCGTCTGACAGCAAAATAGGTGAACATAAGCACAAATCCTGCCAAAAATACTCAGATTCCTAAATTGAATTTAGGAACAATGAAAGAACCCCAAAATAAAACCAGATCGATATTGAAATGCAAATTTTAATAGCCAACCAAAACACCAAGATAGTACAAGCACTTAGGGATAATCTCGGGTTCTCCATGAACGCACCATGATGCTCATACTTACATCACTGGAAACACAAATAATATTGGTAATAATAGAATAATATGGAGACAGAGCTGTGAACGAGCATCATGATGTGGGGACTCTACTAAATCATTTAGTGAGCCTGCTGACACGGCCGTACAAATCTGATACCTTGGAAAAATCAGAGCAGACTTGTTTACTACAGAAACGCAATAATTAAACCTTTATTGGTTTACATGTTTCAGTGCGGTTACTGGATTCCTTTCAGAGTACCGATGTACACAGTGATGTAAGACTAAACTTCCTGTTATTTTTCAAGCATCCGGTCTTGTCTTGATGAGCATGGCGCTGCCCATGGTCTTAGTGTCAGCTGTCCAGCTGTGGTTTCCATTTTTATTCAACAGGAAATTTGTCCCCTTTTTACTTCAGAAGTGACTTTTTGTCGCTGCAATGCCACACTTGTCCTCATATGTCTTCCAATCTCATTGTGGCCACATCAGTTCGGTTTTCTATTATTTCTTCCTTTGTTGTAAAAGCTGTATTAAAAAAAAGAAAGAAACTAGAGAGAGTGCAGATCTTTGCCAAGCATCTAATTTACCCACATCCTGCGACATCCAATGTAGTAGATATATAAAAGAAGTAGTAACAGAGTAACACATAAATTCGTAGGTTTAGCCCCTTGGCTTTGATCTTTTGAAGATGTTATTTGCCAACAACAAATGCCGACTGTTACATAACCTCCTCGGTGGACGGAATAAGTCCGTCAAAATCTGATAATTTGGACTAAATCTGGTAATAAATCTTAACGGGTGAAGACCTGTCCCTGCAGCATCGGGGGAAACTGTGGCTGTTTGTGGGATCGCTTGAATAATCTGATTACTGGAAATCAAATAATGATCAGAAAGTGATGGCGGCGCAAATGGGCTCGCTGCCTTTTGTTTCTGTGAAAACGGCGATGCCCCACTTCGCTGCTGAAAAACATTGAAATGATTCAAATGAATATTCAGCAACGACCCACTCCCACATGTTCCACTGAGACTGTAAATTCCCTCATCTGAGACGCGCGTCTGCTGCACACTGGAGGTGTTGAACAACAACGGACACAGCGAAGACCATAACGTGACATTCGAGTGCAAAATTTACTCGGGGGTTTGATTTCCTAGTGTCTGTAGAGGAATCCGGTCTAGAGCCGAGCTTCTTCTGTGTTTCTCTTTCGTTTCACAGAAGCCCAGAACTTGTCCGGGTCACACTGGGATGTGAGATGTGAGTTCTGGGAAGACGTCGGATCCAGACAGACACAGGGGCCCTTCTGACGAGGGAGGACGCATTAACCTGTCAATCATGTCACTCCTCTGTCAATAGCCGCTTAATCCTCTGCTGAAAGCTGGTCCTTCCTGGACCCAGAGGTCAAAGGTGATCACCACCCCCATCCCCGTGACTGCAAGAACTTTGGCTGAGAGGTAAAAAATCTCCCGTTGTTTTTTTAAGTGAATACCCATGAAAAAGACATTTGGGAGGGAGGGAGGGGGGCTGTACCAAAGGGAGGCATGTTATCAACCTTTGCAGAAGGTATAAAAACATCCTTCGTTCCTCTCTCACCAGCCACAAAAATACATGTTTACTTCTCAAATTGCTTCATACTCGGTCTGGGGAAAAAAAGACATACTGTTGAATCAATTCTGCTTCTACAGTATGTGTGGGTCTAAACAAATTAAAATGAAATGAGCACAGCGAAGAGAATGCACTCATTTGGAACAAAAACACTCTGAGCTTATGTAAGCCCTATCATCTCCATGACAACTGCTTTACTGGTAACTGGGAGACATGTGTACAGCCACAGTAATATCTTCCAATTGAATTAAGCAGCACCTGTGCACATTATGGATGGAAATAATAGAGTGAGCCTGCTGCTGAGGGTCTACAGGAGCTTGTTTGTTTGATTTTATGAATATATAAATTTAGTATATATGCCCTATACTGTATATACATGTGTACGTATGTACACACACACACACACACACACACACACGCACGCACGCACGCACACGCACGCACGCACGCACGCACGCACACACACACACACACACACACACACACACACACACACACACATCATCATCATCATCATCATCATCATCAGAGCATGCTTTGAAAGGAAACTAATGACTTTGACGGATCTAATTGTGATGCTGGCATTGACGTTGGTGCTACTGGGAAACTTCAGTGAGATGGAGTGATTGCACGAGTGATGTCACTGTTGTTTATAAAAAGAAGAAAAAGGTACACAAACGAAAAAAAATGCAGAGCCAAATGGGTTTAATAGAATAAATACAGCAGACATTACCTACAATGTTGTGTAAGCTCTCTTTAGGGAATATCTCTAGTTTGTTGCATTAATGTGTATTTCATGTAGAATATAGAGTAGAATATTCATAGTCTTTATAAAATAGATAGATAGATAGATAGATAGATAGATAGATAGATAGATAGATAGATAGATAGATAGATAGATAGATAGATAGATAGATAGATAGATAGATAGATGTGAAGAATGATGTTTCAGAGTTTTGACTGAAACAAATGGTTTTAGGTGAAATGAGAGTGAGAAATGTCAGTGGAAAAGCCCAGAAGGTGTTGGCTGTTTCAGAAGCAACTGGTTCACATTTTATTTAAAAAAAAAAAAAAAAAAAAAAAAAAAAGGTGCCTGAAGGCAAAACTGTTATCTGTAGAAGGGATTTTACAAAAGGCCAATCTTGGCACAAATAAAAAATTAACTTTGGAAAAGGGTAATTATCTTTACAAAATATAAATTTAAAAAAATAATAAATCACATAACGTGAGATAAAGTGTGTGATTAATAACTTAGAACATATTTTTAGAAGAATAATTTATAATTTAACATGAACTCAAGGCACAAATGTTGAGAATAATAAGAGCTTGTTTTTAAAAAAGTTAACAGTCAATGCTGCCTTCATAAAACAACTGTTGTAGTTTTACAGTGCGGCAGCATTTTCTTTACAACAGCATATTTTTACCCAATAAACTTAAGTACTCCTCCTAAAATTATCCATCCCTGTAGTAAAGCGTTTGACGCTTTTATGGACTCGTGAATCTGCAGAGAGATGGTGTTTTGGTCCAGAATCTGCTGCCTCCTCCTCCACGCCGAGTCCTCTCTGCAAGCCCGCAAATACGATCTGCCTTTGATTCCGAAACCTGCCAATAATTTGCCGTTAATGGGTCATTGTGAGCCAAATGAAAGCAGCTTTACACATACAACCCAGTGAACTGTGAGCAGATATTTCAGCCTGGTGGAGTCATGAACATACGGCCATTATAAAAGGCAATTTATGCATCATAATGCAGGCTGTACTGCAGTAATAACAAAGGTGTCGTTCTGAGCGTAGGCAGCGTTTAAAAATATGGTCATGAGCTTTTTCTTAATGTTTCCAGTGCTGTGACTGCTGATGTGAAGTGTGTGCTTTTTTAGTCAGTGTTCTGTAATAAAGATGGGAGTTTATAGACGCTGAATATGAAAAAGCTGCAGCTGCACAAACTTTCCTTCCCCTGTAACACCAATGAGAAGTTACCTGCTAACAGGGTCACAGCTGGTTTAATTAAAATATAACTAAAGTGTTTCCATCTGCTGTCAGGTATCTCATATTAACACAAAAGAGAGGGGGGAAACAACAAACAAACAAAACTGGTGGAATAAATACAGCAATAGCTTAACAAGCTAAAACTCTGTCGAAGAGGACATGTGAGGATCAGGGATCCTCCTGATGGAGGAATCATCATAAACTATGCAGGATGTTTACATTGTCTATAAATACCAGGAGGCCCCTGATGGTTGTCTTTTGATTGCATCTGTTTTCATTATCAGCTCAGCAATTATCAGTAAACAACTTGACGTGACAGTGACGGATCCCTGGCCGTGGTGTTTGGGGATAATTTGGGGGGTTTAAATGGAAGCACGATAGTGGAGGTGGAGGCAGATCAGGAGGAGGAGGAATCACAAGATGGGGTTGGAGTACTGCACCTCAGAGGGGAGAGAAAGAGGGAGAGAGATAGACAGGGAGAGAGAGAGAGAGAGAGAGAGAGAGAGAGAGAGAGAGAGAGATCCAGCGATAGAGCCGAGCCAGATAAAAGCAAAAACCTGTAATGCACCATGACACAAGGGCCCGCGACAGGAGTGGATGAACGAAATGGTAAAAAGGCTCCACTAATATGAAAAAGGCCGTGTTTCTGTGAAATATTAATGACTCCATGAAAGGCTTTAGTCATAACTGCAGCTATTCTGAATTTATAAGGCAGCACGGTGACACAGAATAATGATAAATAACTTCCCCCACCTTCGCAAACTGCACTCTTTTCTCTTCTAATAGATGGGTACACAACACCTCATCCATGTGTGTGTGTGTGTGTGTGTGTGTGTGTGTGTGTGCCGTCTGCAGGCTTATTTTTCACTTTTCTCTTTAACTTCCTGTGAGTCACCAGCGGTGGAGGAAATACTTTACAGCTGTACATTGATTTTTAGGTGAAAACAGGGCTAATGCACACGGAGAACAAAAGCAGGAATCTGCTCCAGTGTTTTGCTTGACTTGTAAATTCCTGTGTGCCTGCTTAATTTACTTTGCTGCTCAGTGATAAAGTGCTGTTATGGAGCGGTTACATAACCTTTGCTTATTTAAGTATGTCATGAGCCCAGAGTGTCTTATATAACTTAACAAGATGGTATAAATCTGGAGATCCTCTCTTCTCATTTACTTAAGTCGGAGAGAGATCTTTTGTGATGATGAAAACTGCTGGCAGAGAGAGCTGATTATGGTGCATTAGACTGGTCCGTCTCATGGCCGCTTCTTCTCACCATCAAAAAAAAAAGAAGTGGTGTCTAATATTGTTGCAATGGTCAGTTTTCCCTTAAAATAAATGAACAACCCCAGGACGAAACAGTTTTGCTTTGATGACCTGGTTTATGTGAACCTGTCAGTGTTTGGAGATGGCGTTGTGGAATGTTGCTTCAGCCTTACATAACCCAGGGGCAGTGAGTCCAGTTCATACCCATAAGTTTGTGCAGAAATGGTCTTGACCATTTCAAGGCTAGATGCTAACTTTTAGTTTAGCTATGTGGCTAACAGCAAAATGTTTTGTTTTTTCAAAATGGTTTCAGTCATTCTTGAATCGTGAAAGCTTCTCCTGTATTATCACCAGAAAAACACCCCCAGGTCATATTTGACCAATGGGTGTCGCAGCTGACTGCTGCAGGTGAGGTGATGGCGAGGAGGAAGACGATTTAATAATATGTTTGTTGATGTCCATGAAATCTGAACACATGAACATGTTTGATAGATCCATGAATGCACAAGACATCATTATCCACATTAATGGAGGCCAGGACAAATAAATGATGCCAAACTAAGACATGGTTGACCCGATGATTAGGACACAGTCACCCTCGAGGCAGCGGGATACTCTTCATATGTATATTTAATCATCAATGATGCTAATATAAAGTCAGCTTTGTTCTCTAAGTACCGCTATAAAATATTACTCCAGTTTCATTCCCTAGATGTAATAAATCTGATTAGTTTTTATAAAATATATACCCTTTAGTATTATTATTATTATTATTGTTATTATTATTATCATCATTATTGT